>NC_081542.1:11073345-11077576 GCF_901000735.1 Corylus avellana
ATATATTTTCTTCTTTTGGCTCTTTCTATTGTTGTTTTATGGCGCCTTCTTTTTGTCTTTCTGCATGTGGAATAGAGAACCTTGCATTGACTATGCTCTATGTAGCCTGTTTTACAGTTTTAGAGCACGTAATGGTTGAGAAACTGGGTTCAAAATTTTCATTCTATGTATCTATATTCCTATCGTGAGAGCAGAATTATTCTTCTCCAAACTTTGTTACTAAATATCCCTAGCTCTGAGGGTGCGTATTCTTTGCCTCAGAGAGAAGAGATATTGCTCCATCACATTATCATTTGTCCAAACTCAAACCAAGATGATTATGTGCTAGAATTCCAGCATTTTACTGTTTAGAATAATATGAAGGAATAAATTTGTTTATTTATTTCTATATGCTTAAACTTGTAAGTTACACCATGTCACTCGAGTAACAAATATGAATTACTTTAGAGCAAAAATACTCGATGTTGCTCTATGAAAACATATGTGCAATATGAGAGAGCCATATATTTTCCCGTTTTCGAATTCGGGTTGCGGAGAGTAATGCTACAAGTCTCTTTTGTGTTACTCCATGAATGACGTGGTTCTTAAAATCACCATTAAACTTGTAATTGATCATTATTGGATTTTGATTAAATGGTAATTTTAAGAGCCATATCATTATTAGAATTGCACAAAAGTGACACAAGAGGGACTTCTATAATTACTCGGTTGCGAATAAATGAATAATCGTTTTTTTTTTTTTATTTGTATGAAAGTGAAATCCTTTCATTTATATAATGAGACGAAATCATCATGATTCATTGCATAAGAGATTTTTTTTTTTTTTTTTTTTTTTTTTTAAAAAAAAGAGATAATGAATTGCAAAATCACAAGGATAGTCCATTATACAATTTGTTTCTAGCAATCAGCACTCAATCTCATTTTAGAGAGAGAGACTTCACCTTCCCTATGTAGTAAGGTCTTTCCCCCCTCCCTAGTGAGGTCCCCTACCGCATTCCTTCATCGTACTCAATATTACATGCGCAACTCCACTTTGCTCACTAGTGCTTTTTGCTTCCGCCGTTGCCACCCGTCACTTCTCCATTGGATATCCATGTGTTGACGTGTAATTCTCACGCTTCGTACAACCTTTTTCAAACGCCATCCTCTTACTCGCACTCAAATGGTACTATTATTCCGTGGGGTTTTTTTTTTTTTGCTGTTTATTTATTTTTTCTTTTTCTTTGTTCTTGGTTTATTTTGTTGCTAGTTGTCTCCCTGGTTGTGTATGGTTTATCGCTATGGTGGGGACTATTTTGTGATTGTTCCCCTTTTTTTTCTTTGCTATTTTGTAGATTGTTCTGTTTATGGAAACCTGTCTACGTTTATTGCCTTTTATGGTGGCCCCAATTACCTCTTTGGACTGGATAATTTATTTGACCTATCCCCAGCAACTTTATGAATAGAACTGTCACCTTTGTTTTTGTTTTTGTTTTGGTAATTTTTCATTCTCCCTTTTCCCCACTTTGAATAGAAAAGAAAGAAAAAAAAACGTTTCTTGTATTTATATTTAATAAGCAAACAAGAAGAAAATATATAAATGCATTATTAAGATTCGATGCAGGTTTTAAAATCCTTTACAGAAAATGGATTCGAATTACTATATCTTGATTTATTTTTTCAAGTTTAATTAATCTACGTATATATTAATCCAAACAAATAAATTAATCTAGTTATAATATATACGTACAGCGCGTGTTATTTATTTAACAATTAATATTAAACAAGCCCAGCAGTTGTAATATAATAAAATAAATACAAATTAATATTCAATATTCGAATTACTCTGATTTTCTAAACCATGCCCCAAGTTCAAATAGTGAGCTACGAACCTACCTCCTCAATCCAAAGCATCCAGCCAAAAAAAAGCCACGTGGCAAATGCAACCATTTTTGGATGTAATATTTACGTAACTTCCTCAAATACATCCACATGATCATATTTTGGACTCGGATGAAATTGAGAGGATCTATTTAGTTATTTTTAGGAGAATAATTTTGTCATTTTATATATATTTTTTTGACAAAAATACCCATAAAAGTAACTAAATGGATCCTTCCATTTCATTGAGGATCCTTCTCCTCGTATTTCAGCCGAAACAAACAAAATTAAAAATAACTGCCGTCTCCACATCATATTTAGGAGTTACTTAATTAAGTAACTACTAATAGTAGTAATTATCGGAGGTCTTGAGTTCGAATCTCTTTAGGGTTTTTTTTTTTTTTTTTTTGTGCCAATTATTTACAAGTAATATTATGTGATGTGTTTTAAAATTACTATTAGATCAAAATATAATAATTATTATTTGAAATTTAATGATAATTTTAAAAGATAATTCACATTTGGGAAGACACGAAGAAGATTCTAATATTTCTTTTGGCATTTCTCATTATTTATATTAAGATAAAACTTCAGAAAACTTTGAATTTCTGCTCGTTTTGACATTACTTCTCAAAGTTTTAAAATTCTTAATTAAGGGTATCAAACTTTCAATTTCTTTCAATTACTCATTTTTGATAGAATTTTCTGTTAATTTTCATCAAAATGCCTAGAATATCTATTTTTTATTTTGTTTTTTTTTTATAATAAAAAATATGGGTATTTTAAGAATTTTGATAAGATTTAACGAAAAATTCTAATAGAATAGAGTAATAAAAAGTTTAATACCTTTAATTGAGAATTTTTGAACTTAAAAAAGTAGTAAAAGGTTGTGAAGGTTTTGTGAAGTTTCCTTATGTTAAAAAAAAAAAGGGAAAGGAAAAATATTCTTAGATGGACAAGTAGTCAATTGTGTTATTGGTTTAAGTCCTTTTCAGCACATTAAAAAAGGAAAAGGAGAAGAACCTGACTGAAAATGGAAAACAAGTTGAAAAAAAAAAAAAAGTGGAAAAGGAACACCCATGCATCTGTTTTCCAATTCATATTTTACCACCATTTCCTCACTCCCTCCATCCCCTAAAAGGTATCCTTTTTTTCCTGTTAATGGTGAACACACACGTTTGCGGAATATGATACTCTTTAATTTAAAATGGACCGAAAAATATTTAGTTCATGGTTATAATTTTTTATTAAAAATTTTAGAGCTACAAATAAAACAATTGTTCTACTAATAAAAAATATTATTTTATATTAAAAGAAATATAAAATAAAATAATAAAATAATAAAATAATAAAGGGTAATTGACCACCCCATCTTAACCATAGGAAGTGGCTGGACCACCCCATTTTAGCTGGAGGTGGCTCCCCAAGGGCTGGGCAAGGGTGAACCACCCCCAAGGGCCATGGGGTACCTTCGACCACGGGTCTGGGGTGGCCAAAGCCACCCTCTGCCCCCAACTGGGGTGGTTTACCCCTTATTTTTTATTATTTTATTTTTTTTATATAAAATAATATTTTATTATTATTTTTCATTTAGCGGGACAGAAATTTCATTTGTAGCTCTAAAATTTCTTCTTACAAACTGAATATTCTCCAGTCATTTTGGACTGGAGATGTTCAAGATCCCACATTTGCACAAACCATCTCATTGATTAAAATGGCAATCTCGTTTTTTTTTTTTTTTTTGGTTAAGATCATTTAATTACAAAATAAAATTACAATAATTTCAAGTAATCAAATCATTTCATATCATCTCTCTCTCTCTCTCTTCTAAAGGCCTCCTTTCTGTCTTTCTCTCTCACACACATTTTTCCTCATCAAATTCCCTCATTTCTCTCATCAAAGCTGAATCCACCACTTCTTAATTTCCACTTCTCTCTCCATTTCACCCCTCCTCTTCCCACAAAATTTCATTCCCACCCCATCCCTCCACTGTGACCTCCAAAAGCACCCAATTTCTAGGGTTTCAAGTTCCATTTCCTTTGCTCTGAAATCCCTAGCTGAAGCTGTAGAGCTAGCTGATATGGAATCGGAGGACGAGTTCGACATGCACGACGCCCACGATGATGAGGAGCATGACGCCGTCTCGGTCGATAATGATGACGACGATTTCTACAGCGGCGGCGACGACGATGGCACCGCCAACGCCTTCGCTTTCGACAGTGATGACGCTGACGTCGCCGATTACGAGTTCATCGACAACGATTCAGACGATTCCGACGACATCGCATCGCACCGGCACCAGGTGGCTTAGTTTGTTGGAAATTTGAGGCTTTGTTCTTTTTGTTGTGGGAATGCTAGTGGTTTTCGTTTT
>NC_081542.1:11077676-11110098 GCF_901000735.1 Corylus avellana
CCAATTTGAACTGGTAAAAAATAACATGTTCCAAGTGCAATTCAAAATGAACTTGGGAAGAACGCTTCTTTCTACTTGTGTCGATCTTACCGTTCCAAGTTCAGTTCGAAACTGCCTGAAGAATGAGCCATAGAAGGAGCTAGAAGCTGGCGCCCCAACATGCGGTTGGAACTGCAATTGGAATGCCAACCCAGAAGCTTGAACTGAACTTGGGAGAAATGCTTCTGAATTGTTGTTGATACTGCCATCCCAAGTTCAGTTCGAGCTTCTGGGTTGGCATTCCAATTGCAGTTCCAACCCCAAGTTGGCACGCCAGCTTCTAGCCCCTTCTATGACTCATTCTTCAGACAATTTAAATGGGTGTTGGCCTTGGCCTTAGTTCGAACGCCCACACTTTGATCTGCTCCAAAGCTCTTCAAAAACTAAAATGTTGCACGGTCTACTTCAGTCATTCACCTCCCATGTCAATTAAATATTCTATGTGTTAGTGTTCACTTATTAATGATGAGTTTGACCCCACACATGAGGGAAAGTGGGGGAGTGTTAAAATATAAATTAAATGACTAAATTAATCATGTCCTCTCACTTAAGCTTTTAGGATAGCTGATGATTTAAAAATTAATAACATGGGCATTATTGTAATTGTACCTTTTTCTGAAAATCTATAAATAAATGTAGAGGGTTGTGATCAATATCTAACTAGCCTCACTTTTCTATGTTTCTCTCTTCTAAATTTCCAAACACAATTCAACTTTCCTACAGAGCATAAGGAAGGCAACTCATCATGTTAGGAATGTTCAAAGAGAATATAAAGAAAATATGAAGAATTGCAGTGGTAAGAGCATTATAAAAAGTTCTACCTGCATAATGAACTTTAAATAATTGTTAATAGCATAAAGGAGAGCGGGAATAGCGAGAAGCACATTGTTTCGAGCTGCCTGCAGAGGTAATAAAAAAAAAGGTAACGTCATCTATTTTTATTATACTCTTCTTTTCCTAGACTGACCAGTGACAGCAAAAAACCAATTGTGTTTGTATGTTGTCTAGATCAGAAAGTACATTTCTACTTGGCTATGCAAAAGAAATATCAAATCAATGTGCAAAATGCTAGATGCAAACAAAAAATTGATAGAAGAATGAAGAGTTGGAGGAAAAAAAATGTCAGTTCAATAGACAATATGACAAACATTAGATTGCAAGAAAAGTCCAGAACAGAGAGAGAGAGGAGAAGAAAAAACACCATGAAACTATTAAAAAAACCATTATCAAATATTCATAATTACCTATGAATTGTGGCCCAATGCAACAAGATTCACACTCAGCAAATTAAAAAAGAAAGGAAAATTCACTTGACCCCCCTAAACTCACATTTCTTTTACAAAGACACCTCCAAACTTCTATTTCCAACCTTTGGCCCCTTCAAACAACCTTTTTTTTTTTTTTCAATTTACACCCCATCTTTAGATTTTGACATTAAACAGAAAGTTGCACATGTCCAAAATTCTGACTTGAATTGTCAAAATAGATCCTCTGTAAATTTCTTTTTTTAAAAAAATAAAATAAAAATCAAACAAAAAAATTATAGATGATGAAAGGGCAATTTAGGTATTTCAGGTCAAAATTTGTACATAAGGGTCACATGCACACCCATCCATTCATTTTAACACCAAAGTGTACCGAGGGGTGCAAATTACAATGAAATGCTAGTTTGAATGGTATCACAAATAATAATTTGGAGATATATTTGCAAACAGGGCGTCAGTCCGGGCGTGGGTTAAGTGTAATCCCCCCCACCTCCTCAAAAAAAAGATTAATTACAGTTATCCCCTTCAACTACCACTCATTTACACGTTGGCCCCACAAACTACCACCTATCAAACTCAATCCTCCTCAACTATCAGTATTTAGCAAAAGTAAGGGTATTTTTGTCATTTCACGTTAAAAATGAGCATGTGCATGTCAAGTGTGCATTTTTCCGTTCATATTTAATGAGTTGGCTTAATATAAGGGCTCTTTTTGTTGGCAATTAATAGTTGGAAGGGGGTTGAGTGTGGCAAGTGGTAGTTTATAAGAGCAACGTGTAAATGAGTGGTAGTTGAGGGTTAAGTCTAATTAACCCAAAAAGAAAAGAAAATTAGTCTTGATCCATTGCAATGTTATGTGAATCCAATGAAGATCCTTGTCCTTGACTTTTATTTTTGTATAAGATCCTTGTCCTTGACTTATAATTTCAATAGACAAATGATCTTATATAAAAATAAAAGTCAAGGACAAGGATCTTCATTGGATTCCTTTTTCTTCCCCTCTTTACCTACAATTTTATTTTATTCTTGATAAGTAGAGAAAAATTTATTAATTTGTACTCAAATCCTAAGGTCAAAATGTTAAATAATTAGATGCATAATATAAGCCTTCAAAAGCACTCCATCCATAAGTATGAGATGTATGGCAAACATATCATCTCTTATACTGCTTGAGAAATCAAAAAAATAATGTCAAAGACAAAAAAGTTTTTGAAGTGTTGCATAACCAATTGAGTTTATTAGAGTCCATATCCCATAATTAGAGACATCATCAAAATAGATACAATGTACAAGGCCCATTTCATCTTTAGAATATACAAAGCCAAACTTGTGGTAATAGTATGTCTTACCTGTACAAGCGTAGAAAGAGAGAGAAGAGATTTCTCACCAACTTTTTTATGCCGACCCTGAAAATACAAAAAGTTGAAAAATAAGAAACTAGCAGCAAATGTTTGCCAATATAAGGGAGAGATCATAAATCTTATTCTCCAACCACATTTAACAAAAATATAAAAAAGCCTCCACTGAAGGATTGAAAAGTGCTTTGTTTTTTTTTTATAAGTAATAATCAGTCTTATTAAAAGCGTAAAGGTACCCCAAAGTACACTGAGAGTATACAAAAGGATCAACTAACTAGAAAGGAGATGGATATGGTTTCTCCTTTCTTTGATCGGTTGTATTCTTGCAAGATTTCCATAGGAGTGGCAGATCGTATGTGCTGGATTTCGTCTAAGAAAGGAAAGTTTGAGGTTAAGTCGCTCTACAAGGCTTTGTCCCAATCCAGTCAAGAGGTGTTCCCTTGGAAGAGCATTTGGCGCACTAAAGCTCCTATGCGAGTGGCTTTTTTTGGGTGGACAGCGGCTCTAGGCAAAATCTTGACACATGATACTTTGCGTAAGAGGAATATAGTGGTCATGGAGTGGTGTTGTATGTGCAAGAAGTCCGGAGAGACAGTCGATCATCTTCTTCTTCACTGTGAGCTCGCAAGTGCTCTATGGCATTCGATTTTTAGTCGGTTTGGCTTGTATTGGGTCATGCCTTGCAGGGTGAGAGCCTTGTTCGAGAGTTGGTGGTCGGGAGGACGATCCCGTAGCGCAGTTGTGTGGAAGATGATCCCTCTGTGTCTTATGTGGTGTATATGGAATGAAAGAAATGCTAGATGTTTTGATAATTCCACTAGGACTATAGAGGAATTGACCCATTTTTTCCTATTTACTCTTTACTCTTGGACGGCCGCTTGGCTAGCTCCTTTAGAGATTAGTTTTTCTGATTTTCTTTTTCATTTCTCTCCCTCTTAGGCGCTCTCTTTTTATACCGCCCGTGTAAATGGGTTGCGCCCCTTTGCGCCTTTGCTTTATAATACATTTACTTATCAAAAAAAAAAAAAACTAGAAAGGGAAAAGCAAACAAGAAAATCATCGTAACTAATCTTCATCGGAAGGACATGCGCAACAATCCAAAGGTATAATGTATGAAAGCAAGAGGATAAGATGTCTTCCAATGACCCCTCCAAATCCTCAAAACACCTATTATTTCTCTCCCTCCATGAACACCAGAAAAAGCAAGTAGGCACCATCTTCCAAACCGCGGCACTCCCCCTCCTCCCCGAAGACCACCAACAGGCAAGTAAATCCGAAACCTGTCTCAGCATCACCCAAGACAACCCAAACCGACCAAAAAAGGCACTCCACAAAGCATAAGCTACCTCGCAATGAAGGAGAAGATGATCCACCGTCTCCTCACTCCTCTTGCGCATACAACATCTGTTCGTCACAATCACATGTCGCTTCCTGAGGTTATCTAGGGTCAAAATTTTGCCAAATGCCGCCGACCACACAAAGAAGATTGCCCTCAGAGGAGCTTGTGTTTGCCACACTCTTCCAAGGGAATCGCCTCCCTTCAGTACATGCCAAGGAAGCATAAAGGAGCTTGACCTTGAAACGGCCTATTTTGGAGGAGATCCACCACAACCTATCTTCACACCCTCATCTCACTCGGGCAGAATGTAACACCTGAAAAAAAAAAAAAAAAAAAGGCAAATACATCCACCTCCCAATCATGAGCCTCTCTAAAAAAACTAACATTCCACTAATTAGAGCCACCCAACACCACCAAATGAGCCGCAACTGAGGTGTCCTTTGCACAAACAATATTGAATAAACCTAGGAAAACTATCTTGAGAGCCGTATCACCACACCACAAATCATGCCAGAAGCGAACCCTAGTCCCATCCCCCACCTCAATCCGCGTAAAGCCTTTGAAAGTGTCCCACCCTTTCCTAATGTTCTTCCATAAGCCCACTCCAAAAGTTCCACCCAGCTCCATAGAGCACCACCCTCCCCATAAACTTCCAAACTTCGCATCCACCACATCCCTCCACCAAGTATCTCTCTCCGATCCATAGCGCCACAACCATTTCCCTAACAGGGCGCGATTGAACACCATTAAGTTCCTGATACCGCACTCCTTAATCGGAGTGCAAACCTTTGACCACTTCACCAGGTGGTACTTGAACTCTTCACTTAGCCCACCCCATAAAAAATTCCGCTATAGCTTCCCAATCCGCTTAGCAACACTAACCGGAATAGGGAAAAGAGACAAATAATAAGTAGGCAAATTGGCGACAGTGCTCTTGATAAGCGTGACCCTGCCACCTTTCGACAAATACGACCTTTTCCAATCAGCCAACCGATGTTCTATCTTCTCGATAACTCCATCCCAAATATGCTTAGCCTTATAAGAGGCCCCCAATGGCAGACCAAGGTACTTTACTGGCAAAGAAGCAACCCCACACCCTAGAATACCGGCTAACCTGCCCACTTGCTCCACATTCCCCACTGGAATTAACACCGACTTGGCCAAGTTAACCTTCAAACCGGAGGTAGCTTCAAACAGCAAAAATAAACTCTGCAAATAGCATAACTGGGCTGGCATAGCATTGCAAAAAATCAAGGTATCATCAATAACTAGAAGATGAGAACATAATATTACCGACCTTGAAACCTTCTATTAGCCCCCATTAACCGCCGCTGAAATCATCCTACTTAAGGCTTCCATCACAAAAACAAACAACAGAGGAGACAGGGAGTCCCCTTGTCTCAAACCCCTGGAACTGCTAAAAAAACCATTAGGAGAACCATTGACCAGAATCGAGAACCGCACCGAAGAAATGCAATGTTCTATCCAAGAGCACCAAATCCCACCAAATCCACACCTCTTTAGCAAATATAACAAGAAATCCCAATTCACATGATCATAAGCTTTTAACAGATCCATTTTGCAAATAACCCCTGGCTCCCCAAATCTCAACCTACTATCAAGGCATTCATTAGAAATCAAGATAGGATCTAGAATTTTCCTACCCTTAATAAAAGCACTTTGGGACTGGGAAATAATCATATCCAGAACTACCTTCAATCTATTTACTAAAACCTTGGCTATGATTTTGTAGATACCTCCCACAAGGCTAATTGGCCAAAAGTCTTTTAGATTGATAGCACCGGTAACCTTCGGAATAAGCGAAATGAAAGATGCATTGAGGCTCTTCTCAAACATCCCTCCTGCATGAAATGCACTAAACACCTTCATAATATCCTCCCTCACAACCTCCCAGCAAGTTTGGATGAAAGCCATAGAAAACCCATCAGGGCCCGACGCCATATTATCATTCATTTTAAACACTACCTTTCTAACCTCGTCCTCTTCAAAGTCTCTCTCCAACCAACTAGCCTCCACCTCCGAAATGGAATCAAAGGAAATACCATCTACCATAGGCCTCCAAAGAGCTTTGTTCCCACCACTTATGTATAAAAATGCTCTATTAATAACCATAACACTTAATTTTGATGGTTAGAGTATCGTCGGGCTTGCACTCAACAGTTTGTTTACTCGACTCGACTCAGGCTTTTGGATGCAACTGACATTTAGCAAAATAGACTGGCTTGAGATTGCCAAGTGCCACCTTTAGCAAAATAGAGTGGCTTGAGATTGCCAAGTACCACCAAATTAAGGGGTCAGCCCACCGTAAGCCTAGACAATCATTAACACTGCAAGGAAAGGCATACCCTCTCATAAAACTCAATACCAATAGAGGCTTGTCTTTAAGAAATAAGGATTTGATCTCCCTTTAGACTCCAATAAACTAATGATACCAGATTTGCATTTGTTATAATTGAATTAATCCACCATGTCTGGGAAGAGATCCAAATACATCTATCAGTTGAGACACGAAAAATAACTGCACACCTTGACTACAGGGAAAATGCTAACTAAAACCCACGGCTTTGCTGCTATGGTCACTAAAGACCCTTTACCTAAAACATGGCACACTTGCTCCAACAAGTATGAGGGATGGGATGGGGTATGTTTGACACTTACAATACATATACGCATACCTCAATGCATCATTTGTAGTATATCATTCTATTAAAATGGCCTTCAAATGCTAGGAATTATTTATTCATATAAAGCAATGCCTCCTTCAATGGCAATGAAAACCTTAAAAGTACTGAAAACATCTCATTCATGAAAAAAGTATTCTTCTCCACATATTTTTTTGTCTTTAATATTCCATATAAGCTCCACATATGTAAGTAACAGAAACCAATTCAGCATTTGCAAGCTTCCAAGATTAGCAATTGCCAAATCCATATATAGAAAACGAAGAAATTCTTTAAAATAAAAATATTTTAAAATACATATGAACACCAGTTATAAATGTGGAATGCATCTCAACAAAATTCAGGCCTGGGTGCACATACCCTCTACCCCTATAATCCTTAAAATATTAGAACATGTGACTATTACCTTCCCCATGGGACTAGCAAGCTTCCAACCCCCATGACATAGAACTTTGGAACCAAACACAAATTGTGCTACATTGACTTGTTTAGGCAATTTTGAATGAAAGAACCAAACACAAATTGAGATAACACAAGGTTTTATAGACACAATTGAGTTAATTAATCTCTCCACTTCTCTGCACCAATGACTTTCCAACTACCTAGAATCTTGAGAGACTAGAACACAATACTTCTTACTAGACAAGAATCAATTAGAGCAATTTGGCTACTCTCTCCAAAAGAAGATGCATACTAGAATTGTTGGGTGGTGATTAAGGAGGATATCATGGCGGTTTTTGCGGAGTTCCATGAGCGAAGTAAATTTGAAAAAAGCCTCAACGCTACGTTTATCTCTCTTATTCCGAAGACCAATGGAGCTTCCGATATAAAGGATTTTCGTCCGATTAGCCTTGTGGGAGGGACATACAAGATTGTTGCAAAGGTCTTAGCCAACAGAATGAAGGAAGTGATGGATAGGGTCATCTCTAAGCCTCAGAATGCCTTTGTTAAAGGTAGGCAAATTTTCGACTCAATTCTTTTTGCCAATGAATGCTTGGACAGCCGAATTAGATCAGGGGAACCTGGCTTGTTGTGCAAATTGGATATGGAAAAGGCATATGATCATATGAATTGGAAGTTTCTACTTTACGTTCTAAGAAGATGCTGTTTTGGAGAGAAATGGTGCTTGTGGATTGAACATTGCATTTCGACTGGGCGTTTCTTGATTTTGATCAATGGATCCTCTTCTGGTTTCTTTGATAGCTCGCGGAGCGCGGAGTGTGAGGCAAGGAGACCCTCTTTCTCCTTTCTTGTTTGTTCTAGTCATGGAGGCGTTTAGCAGGTTGATCAATGCCTCGATAAACAGGGGTCTCATCTCGGGTTTTTCTGTGGGAAGCAGAGAGTCGGATCGGGTTATTGTCTCTCACCTTCTCTTTGCAGATGACACTTTGGTTTTTTGTGGAGCAGATCCTAATCAAGTTAGAAACATTGGTGCATTACTCGTTTGCTTTGAAGCGGTTTCAGGGCTAAAGGTGAATCTGGCTAAATCTGTCTTGGTCCCTATTGGTAGTATGAACAATATGGGCACTTTGGCAGGCATCCTTGGTTGCGGATCAGCTTCTATGCCTTTGAAATATTTGGGTCTTCCGTTGGGGGCCCCGTTTATGGTTAAGGCCAGTTGGGAGGACATGTTGGAGAAGTATGCCAGAAGGCTAGCCCCATGGAAACGGCTGTATCTGTCCAAGGGGGGGAGGGTTACTCTCATTAAGAGCACCTTATCCAATCTTCCCACTTATTTTTTGTCTCTGTTTCCTATCCCTGCATCTGTGGCGAAGCGTATGGAGAAAATTCAACGTGATTTCTTATGAGGTGGGATTAATGATGAGTTTAAGTTCCATCTGATTAGTTGGAACAAGGTATGTTCTCCGATCTCAGAGGGAGGCTTAGGGATCCGGAATTTGCGTTTGATGAACAAAGCTTCGTTGGGGAAATGGTTGTGGAGATTTGCTCATGAGAAAGAGGCCTGGTGGAGGAAGATTCTGGTGGCAAAGTAAGGTGCGGTTTGGGGTGGTTGGCGATCCAGGGACCCCAATGGTTCGCAGGGGGTGGAGGTCGTTTCATTGCCACATTAGATTGGATCCTGGGATTGGGTCCAATATCAGGTTTTGGGAGGATATCTGGTGCGGTGACATGTCTCTCAAGGATACTTTTCCTGGACTTTTCAATATTGCCACCAATAAGGATGCGTCTATTGCGGATAATAGCGAGTGTATAAATGGCTCTGTGCAATGGAATGTTTCCTTCATTCGCAGGGTTCATGATTTGGAAGTGGAGGTCTTGGCCTCTTTTTATTCACTCTTGTTTTCGCACTTGATGCGTGGGGTAGGGGAGGATAGGATGTGGTGGAACGCTTCAAGAAAAGGAAAATTTGAGGTTAGATCTTATTTCAGGATCCTTGCTTCCAAAGATCCTTCCCCCTTCCCTTGGAAGAGCATATGGCGTACCAAGGTTCCTTCGAGAGTGGCTTTTTTTGCTTGGACGGCCGCGCTTGAGTCAACCCTGGATAATGTTCGGAAGAGAGGTATTGTTGTGATCAACCGTTGTTGCATGTGTGAATCGGATGGGGAGTCAGTTGACCATCTCTTTCTTCATTGTGGGGTTGCGAGTATCTTGTGGAATGCCGTTTTCTCTCGGTTTGGTTTGTGCTGGGTGATGCCTGGGAGCGTCAGGGGGTTGTATGCTTCTTGGTGGGCGGGTGGCAAATCCCGTAGTGTTGTTGTGTGGAAGATGGTTCCTCTTTGACTTATGTGGTGCATCTGGATCGAGAGAAATGCTAGATATTTCGAGGACTCGTCTAGGAATATTGAGGACCTTCTACACTTTTTCTTGTACACCCTTTTCACTTGGACCGCTAGCTGGCTAACGCCCTTAGTGATAAGCTTCCCTGATTTCCTTTTTATGTTCTCTTCTTCTTTTTCTCCCTCTTAGTCGCTCTCTTGTATACTCCTTGTGTACTAGGGTTGCGCCCCTTTGTGCTTTGATAATATATCTTTACTGATCAAAAAACAAAAAAAGAGGATGCATACTAGAAGATTTTTGGATTCAACAATCCAAGTCAGATGCAATGGTTTTGAGATCAAAGTAGTATGCATTTTCTTCTTTTACTAAAGTATCTAAAGCAGTAGTTCTCTCATAGATGTGTAGTTGAGAAGTCACATATGGAGGATTTTGCAACCCTCACACACAGCAAATTGACAATGTTTAATGATATAGAAAGCAATTGAGGCCTTGAAAATATCTTCATCATCTTCTTGGCATAACTTGTATATCTTGTTTAATATAAGTTTGTCCTAAAAGTCGAACTTCAGTAATTAAAATTGCATCCACGTTACACACATTCCTCCACTACCTTGGAGACAATTATCCTCTTCACTCAATGGTTTTCATCATCTTCTCCCTGTTCACTAATCGTAGGTATTCTTGTCTCTTGCTACTGCTGTAACAAGACAGTTTTTTTTCTTTTTACATTTTCTTCACCAGTAGACATTTAATTTAATAAATAAGGAGAAAAACTTCTACTAACTATCAAGCTCTTATAGTTTTCCATGCAATGCACAGGACATATCATGACAACCAAATAATTGTGCTCCACTAAGAAACCCTGTAAGCAAAAATACCAAAAACCACGGGAAGAATAAAGAAAGAGTACTTAAAAATAATAATAATAAATAAAAAATTAAAAAATCAGCAAAAATATTACTTGGTGAAATCCAACCCATTCCAAAAACATAGAAAGAAAGAGTAAATATACCTGGATCAAGAGCATAACAATAGCAAAAATCATTTTTGTTGCCTCTGTCAAAAAGTTAACACTGACAGGACTAAACATGAATTTCCCATCCACCTTAGACATATAAACCAATATAGGCTGCAGAAAGAGGAAACAAAGATACATAAGAAACTTTGGCAAAAATAAATTGAAACTGCAAAATGTAAGCTTAAGACATTGTTTTACAAGATTTATTACTTAAGTTGAGGTAGTCTATGTTCCTATATTTTTTATATGAGAGTCATAATGGTGATCATGACTTCCAATGACTGAGTTGTACAAGGCCAGCTGAAGAGTCAAAATTCAATATATTAAAAAAAAAAAAAAAAATGCTCTGTTGTTAAGGTTAAGCAATCCTCTTCGGATAACTCATCCAGTCCAAGGATAGCTTTAAGGTCTTAATGCCGCTGTAAAATTCCTTTAATTGGTTGTCCAGTTATTCGAGGTTGGAGTATAATTGATGTTGAATATAAAGGATCTACAACTCGATAGATACCTTTGGCAGCTAATCCTTATTTAAGTATCATATGACATGTAATTATGTATTTGAATTTATACATATGTTTCAATACTCCTCCCATTGTCTTTTACACGGGAATAGAATCAACATAGTAGATAAGAAGGATCCAAGTACCTGTAGACCAACAAAGATACAGTCTCCAACAACCAAAAGGATGTTCAGGACCCTGGTTTTAGAGGAAACATCAATTCTATGCCGGTCATATGCCCTTGACACAGTTTTGGAAGTTGGGGACAACAATTTTGAGTGGCAAACATTGCATTCTACCATCCTGTTCTGCATGCACGTGCCCACCAGCCCTCAAAACAATACTGTTTTCAAAACCAATGAAATTGAGCTGAGGTAGGAATAACATTCGAGTATGAAATTTTGCAACAAGAAAAACAGAATTCAATTAAAACGACCACCACTAACAGAAAGGTGATACTTGAGATGCTTTATGGTTATAGGACTGGTTATTATTCTGCATATATACATAACCTATGTGAGTCTATGCAAGTATTCAGACCTAAATACAAGTATACCCATGTAGTTGTGGATGTGCATTTACCTACATTTCATGAAATGATAAAAGTATACACATGTGGTTGTGGTTGTGGATGTGCATTTCCCTACATTGCATTTACCTACATTTCATCAATGTTCTGCCTAGTTGATGGATACGGTGGAAGAGGCAGCTCTGTCTCCAGAGATGGAAGAATATGACAAGTCTTGTCGTGAGGAAGAGAAGGCGCTAATGGTTCGTGGGGGTGGAAACAAGGCCGTTAGGTTTCTAGAGGCTGTCGTTTACGACGAGGGTGGGCGGAAAGGGATCATCTGGATCCCAGAGGGCCGGAATGGGCGGGGATGGCGTTAGATGAGAGCGACATAGAAAAATAGGTCTATATCGTTGGATCCTAAGCCCAAAGCCGAAGGTAAAGCAACGCAGATATGTTGGGGGAGCCATTCCGGATCCGGAAATCGATCCAGACCCGGGTTCGGGTCCAAATTCGATCCTGAATCCCATCTCAGGTAGGGGTGGGTATCGGTTCAGAAAAGTCATTTTCGGTCAGTTAACCGAAATTGTCGGTTAAATCGGTTAATTCACCAATTGCATTTCGATAACAAATTCAAAATTTTCGGTTAATTTCGGTAGTCGGTTAATCAGTTAACCGTGAGCCTTTTTAATTGGGCCAATGCTACTTTTAAATGGGCCAAAAATTGGTTGTTTTGGGAGCCCAATTTTTTTTGTTTGGGCTAAAAAGACAAAAATAACTTATTGAACATTTTTTGGGGGCTAAGATCAATCTTGAGGGCCCAAATTTGTTCTCGGGGCTAAAATAACTTATTAAACATGTTTTTTGGGCTAAATAACAAATTTACTGTACAGCCTAAAGCTTTAACGAAGGTTTTAAATTGGTTTTTTCTGTTCAGTCCTAGAGCGTTAAGTTCTTTCTGTTCTCATGGTTTTAAATTGGTATGCAGTTCACCAATTGGTTACAAAAATGGGTAGATTCAGACAATCCCAAACCTTGGCAAACTTAGAATCCATCAAAGAATAATAAATAAAGTCTCAACTAAGCCACCTCCAACATGGATTACCTTCAATTCCTTAAATTTTCTTCCTTCAATAATCAAACAAATCAAAACATAAACATAATGATCAACATAAAAGAGTAAAATACACAAATAAGTAATATCAAGTAAGAAAGCAATAAGAATATAAGATGCCAAAAACTTAATCAAACAACAATCAATCTTCTGAAAAAAAAAAAGCCAATGAAAGCACCCCATGCACCAGCCTATACATCATACCTATAGGTCCTAAACAACCAAAACCTGATACAAACAGAGAAGAAAAACAAGGGCCAACAGCAATACAAATTTCAAGAATAATTACAGCAATTAGCAAATGCTTATCCAAAAGAAGAAAATTTATTTGCAGGAAAAATCAAGGTAGCGTAAATCAGATCAAGGTTGCGTAAAAAACTAAAAATCTATCATTTTCATTCCTAAGTATTCCTAAATCCTAATAATATAAACAAACTCGAAAATAAATGCAAAATCAAAGAATCAAAATCTAAACCCTCAATTAGTTCAAAAAAGACAAATCAAAGAAAATGAAGTAACTCGAAAAATCTATACCTGAAAAGACGGGAGACGAGAGAGAGATACGACGGCTTGCCGCTTGCAACAAGAAAGCGAGGGAGACGGCGATGAAGTTAAGCCACCGGACACGACGGGAGACGAGAGAGAGACACAACGGCTTGCCGCTTGCAACGAGAGAGCGAGAGAGAGAGTCGACAGACGGCCGCGAGAGAGAGAGAGAGAGAGAGAGAGAGAGAGAGAGAGAGGCAGCCGGAGAGAGACGGCCGCGCGGAGTGAGAGAGAGGGAGGCAGGAGGCAGGGCCGCAGGAGACTGGAGAGTTGAGAGGGGCAGCAGGCGTGAGGAGTTGGGATTATTTCAAATGAAAGTTTAGTTTATATCCAAACTTAAAACGACACCGTTTTGAGTTTCAATTAAATTTTTTTTAAAAAAATGTCAAAATGACGCGGTTTTACTATGCAGGAACGGTTCGGTCCAGTTAACCGAAAAAAAAATAATTTTATACCGATTAACCGAACCGACGTTGGTATAAAAAATTCATACCCATTTTTTTACCACAAAAGTCGGTTGACGGCTAATTTCGATTCGGTCGTCGTTGGTAGGCGGTCGGTAATTGGTAGGTGATTATTTTGTCCACCCCTAATCTCAATGTCTTTGTTGAGTCTTTCTTCGGATCCGGATTTATTGTGGGTGGATTCTCTGCAACATTGTTGAAGATACGGACGAGAGGCTGGTTTGGGTACCATTGTTATCCTTAAATAATTATTTCCTCCAAAATAGGTAAACAATTTTTGGGGTATTACAACTATAGCAGGTCGTGGGGTTGTCTATCCGGAGTTGGCATTGTCGGACTTGTTATTAGTCTACATTTTGTATAGACATATTATGTTTGTCTAAATTAATGCTAATTTGTATATGGCTCATGTTGCATGTGGCAAAGATGTACATATCAACTCTAAATGTGTGTTATGTCTAATGATGATTAGTTTATGTTGCAATGATATGGACAATGATAAATAGTGAGATATGATGCATAAATTACTATAAGACTTATTTATATTGTCTATTAAGTTTATGCATAGATTCACGACATATTATGGCACTGTCATGCCACTATGACAATTCACTTCATCCATAATATGTTTAAAAAAAAAAAAAAAATTAGTCATGTTTAATTAAGCGGGTCACCACACAAATGGCTTTACACATTGCTTCTAACCTAATTTTTCATTAAATGACTAAGCATATTGAGGTTGATTGTCATTTTATTTGAGTGAAGATACTCAGAGGAGATATATCTACACCATTTGTGAAGTCTGAAGACCAGTTAGTTGATATGTTTACAAAATTCTTATATCAAAAGAAGTCGAAGTTTATTTGTTCAAAGCTAAAATTATATGATATATATGTTCTAGCTCAAGGGAGAGTGTTAGAAGAGCTTGTTACGGTTAAAAGAGTATGTTGGTGATAGAAATTATGGTACAAGGGTATTTTGATTTATGGTACAAGGGTATTTTGATCTTTGTATTGAATTTCACAATATATATATATATATATATATATATATATATCCTCTTCTTCCTCTAGTTTCTTCCCATGCCAACCCCTACAATAGAAGTAAGCCACATATATATGCTTAGTTTTAGGAAAAATTACACTTTACCCCCTCAAAGTTTCACCCGAATTTTGATTTGGCCTTCAATGTTTAGAAATTGGCAATGTACAAAGTATAAAAAAATCGCAATGTGATCAACCCGTCAATAATTTTCGTTTTCTCTTACAAAAATTATTAAAAACGCCTATTTGTCCATATATATATAAGAATACAAAAATAAAAAATAAAAAAATAATTGGAGGTGCCCGACCACCAACTTTGGCCATGGGGTGGCCGAGCAATGGCCAAATCGGGGTGGCCTGGCCACCCCCACAGGAGATTAAAAATGATTCATATGTCACATATATTATATATTATATTATATTAAGAGAGTTTTTATTAAACTGAAACTTTTAGATAATTAAATATACAAATAACTACTTAAGGTAAAAGGTTATTTCATTTCACCAAATATTGTATCCCTTGATGGAAGGAATCAACTTTTTATTATGGATAAGGGTCTTGGTCTATCTATAAATAAACCTATGATTCTACATTAATCACAGCACGAATCACTCACAACATGAACGTGAGAAACAGATAAGCTAAAAACTCTTATCTATTACTCTTCAATATATTGTGAGTTCTAGGATTGCGAATTCAACAAACATTCAAGTTTGAATTTCTAAATTATTCAATTCAAGTACTTAAGCAACAATTGCCAGAGATTAGTGTTTTTGTTTGATGTTTATATTATAATCTTCTCCCAAATTCTTACACATTTGCCTCATAAGCATCCAAGCATAATTATAAGATCCCTCATCTTCTCAAGAACCAAATGGAGAATCAAACTTCATAAAGATATTTTATTTACACTTTTATAAATAATTGGACCTAAGAGGAGGGGGAAAGAGATATTCAAACTAGTAATCTCCGTTTCATGAAACATTGTCCCCATCCGATTGAGAGCCTAAAGATATTATTCTAGACTAGAACTCCAACATTCATACATTCAGAAACTACAAAAGAAAGTAGTCTTTGCAGCTATCACTGTCTAGTTCTAAAATGTTGTGAAAGTGAAAACAAGTTGATGGCTTTTGAATATTCACGATCATCATTAAAAATTGAAATAATGAACACATGGATCTAAAGAATATGTGATTATCATACAGTTGCAGCCTTGCGGGGAAGGAAATTTGAAATCTTGCTGGTGTAGAAATCAGGTTGTATGGAGTTGTTTGGATTCTGCAGCATTGATATTGTAGTCACACCTGTTAAGACAAAAAGGCAACAAGATAATCAGATTTCATATGACAGTAGATGAAGCTAGAGGTGGGCAAATTAACCGCCTACCAATTAGCGACTGCCAATTGACCGAGAACCGACCGACACCGCTTAACCGATGGCCGGTAGGTGGTAGACTTTTTCTATTTCTGACAAGCTCAGTTCAGTAGGTAGAATAACATTTTCTAACCGAGTCGACTTTATTGACCAACTTTGCCAACCAATTTTTCATTTCTTTGCTTATCGACATTACTGACCGATATTACTTAACCAACATTACCGATTGTCATTCGGTAACAGAATAAAGAGTTGGCGGCATAAGTCGGTGAAAATTTTGACTTTACCGACAATGGCGGTGCGAAATGCGAAAACCCCATTTTCGTAACCAAATTATTCGACTCCCACCTCTAGATGAACCTCACAAAGGCACAAAGTTACATGAGAGAACAAGAAGAGTTTTACAACCACCATTTTGTCCAAATAGAATATCTGTATCTAATCTGTCCTCAACCATGCATATCTATGACTTGAGAATGTCAAATCCATGGTTATGACAATCAATTAGAGATCACATACTTGATGACTATGCAGATTAAGAATGAGAATCTGGCACAAGAAGTTTCTGAATCAATAAATGCAGTAATGCTAATGTCTACATGTGGACTGCAAAGGCAATTTGAAAGCTCTGATATAAGTTTTGCTGAAGCCATTTTTGTTTTTTCTTTTCTTTTGGTGAGTAGTATTTGTTGAAGTTATGGATTAATTATAGCCAAAGCAGTATAGAGAATGAGAATAAGGCATTTGAAAGATGTACTTGTTTGCTAAATAGTCCATCATAAAAGTTGAGGGCTTTCCCATAACCAGTGGCTCAAGTTGAGTAGATCCACTGACAGCACCAACCATAGAACCACCACCTGAAAGAAATCAAGTGCCCATAACAATGTGAATAAAACGATAATACAATATAATAACAATAAATTGACACTGTGTTAAAGCTTGGGAGTCTGGAAGGAGAATAGAGGAAAGGATAAGGGGAAGAGGGAAAGGAGAAGAGGAGAAGAGATGAATAGTTATCCCTTCTTTTTGCTTAGAGGTTTGATGAAGGTAGCAAGAAGCTCTCAGAAAAGCAATTTTTCAAACCAAAGTTATTTGAAATTGTGGTTTTTATTTAATGTGATTCCAATGTGGGATTTAGATTAAAGTGTGACTACTTTACTAATGATCTTGGCAGTGTAGAAACACTGTTGAAAGTAGTGCTGAAATTTAAATTTAAATTATTTGTGGGTCCAATTAGTAAGGATTTTTTGTCAGTTGTTTACTTGGTAATAATTTGTTGTCCAAATTAATTTGCTTCAAAGGTTGGAATTGAGCATTATTAGGATTATTTGAGATGCTTATATACGCATTATAATGACTAATATTGTTATGGACACATAACCAACATTTTGACGGCTCGCTTTGAGTTTCTCTCAAACCCTAGGTGTAATGCTTTCTTTCACAATGAGTGATTCCTAGGAACCTACTAGTGTGATGCTAGTAGTTATTTTATGCTTTCATTGTATGGATTTTTTATTTCCAAAAGTGCAACCAGATATGCAAGCCATTAATTCCCTAAACAATTTCAACAATTTCCCATCCCTACAAACCCGAACTCTTATTTCCTATACCCTAGAATCTTCACTTGACTACATCAGCATTTCTACATGTCTTTCAAAACCTCTCTCCCTCCCACCTAAAAATAAATCCAAACAGAAGAAAGGCGAGTCTCCCACCCCTCCCCCTCCCTCAATCCAAACATACTATAAATCAAAGTGAATTCTCATTCCTACAAAGAATGAAATAAAAAACAAATTTTCAGAATATAAATTTATTCGAGATCATTACCTTAATCTCCTCTCCATCGAATATTGTGACCGGTGCATATTTCAGCCAATGCTTTATAGAAATCTCATTTCATGGGCATATGTAAGAGAAAATATTTTCATACTTAAGGATTATTCAATAAATCATTTCCCTAGAATGAAGCACTTAGGCTCTAATTCTTAAGTATAACAAAAGAGAAGGAAATGATTCCAATAAACAAAGATCTAGGCAGGCACTAGCAGGGCCAGAGAAGTTAAATCATATCCACAAAGGAACCACAATTATTGAGGAACACAAAGAAAATTACTACTAATAAAAAGAGGAAAGAAACTTAAACATCTGGTGAGAAACTGTAGTTGTCAAGGAAGCATTATGGGTTCAATGTTGTCCAATGATGAAACCATCCAATAAATAGTATATCTGAACAAATAATTTTATAATTTACCTAATTTTTTTTTTAAAAAAAAATGAGTTACGTCATAAGAGAAGATAGTTAATGGAAAATGTAAAAATAAATAGTCTTATGTAAATTAAATGCATAAGATACAAGCTCATATAAACCCCAAGAACAACAACCATAAACTGCTTACAAAGTTATAAAGATAATTCTTAGCTGCTTTTACGAACTTATCTTAGTACATTGACTTAATAACCAGTGCAACATTTCACATTGTGATTACCATAAATGAAATTAGTTTCTATCTACAACTATAAGCTTTGGTAACCATATCAGTACATCAATAAATGCAATATTGCCAGTCTAGGAAAGATAACAAGAAACTGCTAACTTATCATCAATCTTATACTTATTAGCAACATTAAAACAATGGAAAGTATAAGTGTCATCTAATATAGTATTAATTCCCATCAGGAAATTGGTTCCAAACCAAAACTGAGAAAATTCTTTTTAGTTTGCCCATATTATGGTGGTGGCAATAATAACTTGGAGATGGCATGTTATACTATCATGGTATAGTGACAATGGCAACAGTAGGTTATGGTGGTGTGATAGTAAGTGGTGGTAATGAATATGACAATAGTGGTGGCAATAACGGTAGCAGTGTTCAAATGAAGAGCAACATAGGATGGGAATAGAATAACAGAATTTCCACAATAACGCCACCTCCTATGGAATTTAAACTTGAGAGTTTTTTGTGCTTGAAATATCCAAAGTTTAAAACTACTCCACAGATTTTTTTTAAATGACTCTCTTGTTAGCCCAAACAAGGGAAATCAATATTAGAGTTTTTTTTTTTGATAAGTAATTTCAATATCATTAAATAAGTGCAAAGGGGCGCAACCCTAGTACACAGGAAATTAATATTGAAAATTGAATTACAACTTTAAGTAAAATCCCTCGTCCAACACAGAGGGATTGGGGAGAATTTTTGGGACCTTGCTAACGTGGCATCAGTCTCTTAAAGCTTTCTGAAGTTGGTTGGGATTTCCTACGTTTTGGAGCTACGCGCTCTTTCTATTCTACGCGTGAGGGCGAATGACATCTTTGATGATTGTGATTCCGGTGGAGGTGTGCCGAAAAACTACTGGCGCTTGCAATTCATAGGTGGTGTAGTGCTCAATTGGTGAATTTTGGCTAGAAGAGCCAACAAAGGTCGTGGCAGGAAAAAGAATTCAAAGGTGATTTTGCAGGATGTTAAGGTTGTTATGGATGATGCTTCGCGATCTGTAGATCGCGATATAGAATTGAGTGAAGAGGAGAATTGTGAGTCTCTGGATTGTGAAGCTCAATTGGAGAATGTTTTGGAGGTGGATGCTCAATGGTTGCTTGTTGTCCGCTCTCCTGCTGTTGAGTTGAATAAGGATGATGTTGAGGTTAGTCCTGATCTTCCTAAGGAAGAGGTTTAACATAATTTGGAAGCCTCTAGTGTTAAAGAGGGTATTTCAGAAGGTGTTTGTGAGGCTTCAATTGAGCATAAGAATCTAGCTCAAGACTAGAGGCAGTTATTTTGATCTGAGAAGTCTCTTGGAATGTTGCACTATTTTACTCCTTCTCGGGAGGATGGTAGAGTTGTTGTGAAGCCTCCAAAGGAAGCTATTGAGGAAGGCATCTTGAAATGGTCACCTTCTCTAGTTGGTCAGTTTCTTGATAAGCCTTTGCCTTACTATATTGTCAAGCGAGCTATGAAAAATCTTTGGGCTCAGTCCAAAGGATAGATCCAAAGGATAGTCCTTGGATTGTTGACACAAGTGCAGCTGATCACATGATCAGTTGTGTTACTCTCTTTACAACTGTCAATACAATTGTTTCTACTTCTGTCAAACTTCTTAATGGTGATTTGGTTTCTGTCACACACATAGGCATAGTTAGAATATCAAAACATCTTATTTTAACGGATATGTTATGTGTACCTTCGTTTTCTTTTAACCTTATTTCTTCTACAAAACTGATCAAACATCTCAAATGATGCATCATTTTCATTAACAATCTCTAATTTATACAAAATTTGGTCAGGTGAAAATGATTGGAGTGGGTGAGGAAAGAGAAGGCTTGTTTTACTTGACGCAACCACCAACCAAGTCTACTGCACAATCTATGATTTTTTCTGTTTCTCTCAAAGATCATTCCATAGACTTATGACATTATAGGCTAGGTCATTTGTCAACTTTTATAATAAATCTGTTGCACAATTTAGGCCTTGTTTGGTAAACAACAAGCCCTTTACAATACACTGTTCATGATTGGTGAGGAAAAAAATGAGTGTAATAATTAGTATAGAAAAGTGAAAAAGTTGTATTGAAAAGTGGAAAAGTTTTGTTTTGTAGTGATTTTTTTTTATTTATTTAAATAGTAGTAAAAAATAAAGGGGAAACTTCACTAAAGACCCCAAAACTTCCACCCGTTTTGAAATACCCCTCATGAACTTCAAAATCTTTCAATTTAGTCCCCTGAACTTTCAATTGCTCTCAATTTGGACACTTCCATTAATTTTAGCCGTTAAAAATTCAAAAAAAGACCAAAATATCCATGATTTTTGTTTTTTTTGTTTTTTTTTTTTTAAAAAAAAAAAACGTTTTAGAAGTTGAAATTTTATACAAAAGTCAGGGATATAAACATCATGTGACGTTTAAAATCTGACGAAGGGGTCCAAATTGAAAGCAATTGAAAGTTTATGGGACTACATTGAGAGATTTTGAAGTTCAGGAGGAATATTTCAAAACGGGTGGAAGTTTGAGGGTCCTTAGTGAAGTTTTCCCAAAAATAAATGATGTGATATAAAAAGTAAATTATGTGATATAAAAAGTGAGAATGTTTTGATGTTGATTTTTTTGAAAAATGAGATGAATAGTGTGGTGGTGTTTAGTGTTGTTTGCCAAACACCACCTTTGATCCTTCTATTTCCATTGATTCAAATAAATTTTGTAATATTTGCCATTTGGCAAAATAGAAACAATTATCTTTTCTTGTGAGTAATAAAATTTAAAAACTTCAACTTGATTTTGTTCATGTTGACATTTGGGATCCCTTTTCTAAACAATCCATTGATGGTCCACATTACTTCCTTACCATTGTTGATGATTTTAATAAATACGTTTGGGTTCATCTTATGACTCAAAAATCTCAAACTAGGTCTCTTGTTCAGTCATTCTTTAAGCTTGTTGCAACACAATTTAATCTTAAGGTTAAAACTTTGAGATTTGATAGTTGTGTAAAATTTCACATGGATGAATTTTTTATCAAATCAAGGTACTTTACATCAACACAGTTGTCTAGAGACACCTCAACTAAACTCTATTGTAAAAAGAAAACATCATGACTTACTTAATGTTGCTAGAGCTTTAAAGTTTCAATCAAACTTACCTTTTTCATTTTGGGGAGATTGCATTTTAATTGCAACTTATTTGATCAATAGAATTCCATCACCATTTCTATCTAACAAATCATCATATGAATTGTTGTTTTCAGTAGTCCCTACATATTCTCATCTAAAAGTGTTTAGATGTTTAGCTTTTGCATCCACTCTATCTGGATAAGACCAACTTTGAACTTTAAGCTATAGGTTACCCCACATGGCATGAAATAATATCAACTTCTTAATATAAACACAAATTCTATCTTTATATCGAGAAATGTCATCTTTCATGAATATATATTTGTTTTTGCATCAAATGATTTTCATTGTGATTCAAATGGAAATTTTGTTCAACCTACTGAACTACTCCCTAATTTACTTCTATTATCTGATGATGCTTATCACAATGATGGTGTTGACTTCAATCCTACACTTTCCACAATCCATCGCGAAGCAACTCAATTAAATGATGATCATTCCACACCTAGATCCCTATAATCCATCATGAAACAATTTCTCATGATTCTTTTGATCGCCATTCATCACATTCTGATCATAATACTCTAACATATAACATACAAACCTCATCTTCCATTCAAAATAATTTTTTTAGAAAATCCACTCTCATTAGACAAACCCCTGGTTATTTGCAGAATTATCATTGTCAACTTGCCTCTTCATCCAAATCGATTTTATTTGATCCAAATCAATTGATGATGCTGAGATTGAAAATGACAATGCACGGATTCCCTATTATCTTTCATATGTTCTTTCTTATGATCACTTATCACATTCTTATAAAGCTTTCAATCTATCCATTGTTTCCCAAACTGAACCAAAATTCTTCCACCAAGTTGTCAAATCCTCTGAATGGCATGAAGCTACGAAGGTAGAACTCATTGCTTTGCAAGCCAACAATACTTGTATTTTAGCCACTTTACCTCCTGGAAAGAAAGCAATTGGGTGTAAGTGGGTTTACAAGATTAATCTTAAAGCTGATGGAGGTGTGGAGAGATATAAAGCCCATTCAAAGTTTATACTCAATGTGAAGGCCTAGACTATCATGATACTTTCTCATGTGACTAAACTTACTACAGTCAGATGTCTACTAGCCGCTGCAGCCACTAAGAATTGGTTTTTACATCAATTAGATGTAAACAACGTGTTCTTATATGGAGATCTTGATGAAGAAGTTTATATGAATGTCCTGCCTGGTTTTGGCATCAAGGGGGAGTTACAGGTGTGTAAGTTGACTACATCATTGTATGGCATGAAGCAATGCTCAAGGCAATGGATTTCCAAATTTTCTAACACTTTGATTGCTCAAGGTTTCATTTAGTCAAAGTCTGATTATAGTCTCTTTACTAAGACTAAAGGTTTTGCCTTTATTGCTTTGTTAGTATATGTTAATGACATTGTATTAGCTAGTAATGATTCTGAAGCCATTACTTAGTTCATCACCTCACTCAATGAGCAGTTCAAACTCAAAAATTTGGGGACATTGAAGTTCTTCGATGGGTTAGAGGTAGCAAGATCAACTAAAGGCATATCACTATCCCAACAGAAGTATTAATTGGAGATTCTAGAAGATTCTAGTTTATTGGCTTCTAAACCATCGAAATTCCCCATGGAATAAAACCTAAAGTTATCTAAGGATAGTTGCAATTTGTTGGAAGATCCAACTAGCTACATGTGTCTCATTGGCTGATTGATTTATCTCACAATCACACGTCCTAACTTGGCTTATGCAGTTCAAAATCTAAACCAATTTATGGATCAATCAAGGCAACCACACTTAGATGCCGCTCACAGAATCTTGAGATATCTAAAGAATTCTCCTGGTCAAGGATTATTTTTTCCATCTTCCTCACATTTTCGAGTGAAGGCTTTTGATGATGCTGACTGGGTGGATGCTTAGATACCCGCAAATCCATCACTGGTTATTGTGTATTTCTTGATGTTGCGTTAATCTCCTATAAATCAAATAAACAACAGACTATCTCTCGATCATCTATTGAGTCAGAGTATCGTTATATGGCATCCACTTGCTATGAAGTGACATAGTTGTTTGCATTGCTCAAAGATCTCCAACTCCCTCATCCACAACCTATACTTTTCTTTTGTTACAGCAAGGCTGTACTTCACATAACAGCAAACCCAATCTATCACAAGCACACAAAACACATCAAAATAGATTGTCATCTAGTCCGAGAAAAGATTTAGCTCGGTCTCATTCACACTCTTCATGTATCTTCAACTTCTCAGATAGCTGATATCTTCACTAAACCACTTGGTTTTGCGTAGTTTCATAATCTCTTATCTAAGATGAATATATTGGATATATTTCATCTTGAGGGGGAGTAACATCATATTAACAAACTTACCTAGCTGATGATGCTGACTAAATTAACATGTGTATTCAAGTTGGTTAACATAGTTAATTTGTTAGTAAGTTAGTTAGCAGTTGTAACTGTTTACACAATCGCATACTCTGTTTATTGTGTAAGAAAACAAAGTGTATAATGTAAGCTTATGCATTCAGATTCATTCAATGAGAATAAGTTGATTTTTCTCCAATTTCATCTTGTTTACACTAGATTTGATATCCTTCTGGCTTACTGGTTACTCGGTCTTCTACATTATGCTCATCACCATCTAAAAATTTGTTGGAAGATAAAATGATGAGATTGGAGAAACTCTATGAATGGATACACAAAAATAAATATAATAATATTTCAATATTTTATAAAATACTTTCTTGGCAAAAATTTCTCTCTTGTGTTTACTCCCCTTGTGTTGATGCTTTCGCTGCAAGGTTATGGAACTTTGATGTTATGAGTTCATGTTCATATATTATTGTGAGATGTATGTATGGTACATAAGACTTTGTTTTGTTTTTTTTTTTTTTTTTAAAAAAAAGGTTATGAAATGGGTTGTCACATATAGGGTTTTTATATCGAAGCTCCCATGTTTTTCAAGTTTTGAACGTGTTATCTTCGCTTGCAGTTCTGACATCGATTGATAGGCTGTTTGTATCGATATATCGGTTGCTGTGGATAAGATGCTGATGTGGCATCGATCGATCGCTCTTTGAGTTTTGATCGATCGGTTCACCCGAATTTCGGTAGTTTAGATATTTATTAATATGTTTTTATTATATTTTAGGTATGTGTATAGTTTTGGTTTCCATTGTTTGCTTCTTATTTTATAATACTAATTTTCTTTAATTAAGGATATTTCTTTACTTATAACATTTTTTTCATAATTCATTATATTTTTTAAAATTTTATTATGTTTTCTGTTATAAATAATCTTGTGCAATGCAAGGGCATTACACCCACCCCTGAAAAGTAGAGCAAAGCGCAAGTTGTGCATAACCAAAACCATTTTTTTTTTTTTTTTTACTTCAAAAAAAGAAAAAACAAAAACAAAAACAAAAACAAAAAAAGGGAAGTCTATATGTTTCTCAAAAGCTACCAGTCAATTGACAATTTTCCTTTAAACTTTTAATTGCAACAATATCTTCCCAAACTACAAAAAATTGTTAATATCCCTTCTTAATAAAATTAAAATAAATATTTTTTTAAAAAACTAAGTCTAAAATCTTTGTTAAAAAAATTGAAAATGGGAGCAGAAATTTTTAATTTTTTTTTTTTGTGTGTGTGTGTGTTTTTTTTTTTTGAATTTATAGGAGTATTTTTGTTTAATTTACAAATATTTGGGGTTATTTTTGTCTTTTTATTGGCCTTAGGGAACATTGTCACTTTTTTTGCGAGTAATTATATAAGTTACTCTTGTGTCTATCTAAAAATGAGATAACTTTTAAAATTATAATTTGATCAAAATTTAATAATGATCAATCACAAGCCTAATGGTGATTTTAAAAGCCATATCATTATTGGATGAACACTAGAGTTACTTCTAGCATTACTTATTTTTTGTTAGTTTGAGGTAATATTGTCGGAACATGATCTTCTCTAGTTCAAATGAACGAGAGAGTATCTAATGAATTATATTTGAGGGGTAGTTTTGTCTTTTTTACTTTTTGAGTGACAAAAATGCCCCTAAAATATGACTAATTGGAATCTCTCTAATTCATTTGAACGGGAGATGAGCTTAATTTAATATTGTCCTAATTAAAAGTTTGGAGCATATTATCAATTCAATTAGGTAATAATTTTGATAAAAGTATGTGAATTTTTTTTTTAATTATTATTATTATTTTTTAAAGTTTCCTTAAAACAGTGACCTTTTTCTTTAAGAAATATTCTCTATAGTGCTGTCCATAAGCTTTTAAGTCAAATCTTGACACGTAAAAGAAGGTTGAACTGAAAGTGCATAATAATAATTAATACACCATCAATACTTTCCGGCTCAAAACCATTGTCGACTTAATTAATTAAATTTAAAAAAAAAAAAAAAAAAAAAAGGAAAATTCTTTCACCGACTCTCTTTTAGTTCCTCATTCAGTTAATATACACGAAATTGGGCAAAAACCCAATTAAAACCCTAACAACTCAGTCACCGACTCAGCCATGGACGAGTCCAAACCCTCTCATTCCTCTCCCTCTCCCCCTCTCTCACCCATGAGAATCGCCGACTCGGAACTCGACTCGCCCCTCGCGACGGCCGAGTTCCTCACCCGGCAGGAGCTCCTGAAGCGGCGATCCCGGCGGGCCAGGCAGCTCGCGCGCTGCTACAGGGCTCACTACTGGGCGCTGATGGAGGAGCTGAAGGCCAAGCACAAGGAGTACTACTGGATGTACGGGAAGAGCCCGTACAAGGAGGACGAGGACGTGGAGGACGAGGACGAGGACGGTGATTGTAAGAAGAGTAGGAGGAGGGAGGGGAGCGGAGGGAACGACGACGAGGAGGCGACGGAGACGATGGAGATCAGGAGGTGTGAGGTGACTGGGTGTAAGGCCAAGGCCATGGCGTTGACGAGGTACTGCCACGCGCATATACTCTCGGATTCCAAGCAGAAGCTCTATAAGGGGTGCAGTTATTGCATCAAGAGGTAATATTTTTCATTTATGTGTTGGATTTATTTGGGGGTTTTTGGGAATTTGATGGTGGTGTTGGTTAGTGTTTGGTTTTGGGGACGTGCGTTGTGTGGGGGGTTTGGCTTGTCTCATGGAAATAAAGGTGATGAATCTTGTGGAATAATAAAATGCCAACAAGAAAATAGATAGGTACGAATGTGTTTGTAGGTTTATATATACATAAAAACATGTAGATTATATATGTACACATATGTTTGTGGGTGTATGTGTAAGATCAACCTCATGGGTTTGTTTATATTCTTTCATACGCTTCTGTGTGTGTTCTGTGTAGGGTGATTATGGTTGTTTGGTTGGTGAGAAATCTGAGGAAAGGTTACTTTAATACACACAAACGGAGAGATTGGGAGAGGGAGAGGGATTTGGACTTAAATGGGGTGTTGGTTTTACCTTCCCCTTTGATTGAGAAAGAAATTGACAAGGGGGAGAGTTATGTTTTGGGTCATCTGTTTGATATTGTTTTTTGGGTAGGTATTCATCTGTTTGATACTACTAGTCTGTAACAGTTGGATTTGAAGCATAAGATATAGAAGGTTTGTGATTGTCAGACTTAGAGGTTTGGTTTCATTGCTGTATTGGATTCTGATTTTATTTTTTCCGGGTGGGGGATCCCACCCTTTTACATACTGGTTGCTACTGCTTTATTCTCTTTGGTTTGATAAAAAAAATGAAATGATTGGTATTTGGTTGACTTGCTTGTTGGGGATTTTGCCTTATTTAAGTTTAGCATCTACTCTGTTTTTCCTCTATATGATAAAAAGGATGAAGGTACTGCATAAAAATCAGAATGCCAAAGTGGCAGTAGATAGTGCTACAATAAATAGTTTGGATAAACGGGATTGAGGTTAAATTTGTTCGATTGCAGGTGCTGAATTGACGTTAGTTAGTGTGGTGGAGGGTGGGTCAAGAATTATGTGAGAGAAATAATGAGTGTATTTCTGGGTCCCCAGAGTTGCTATAATGTCATTGGTGCTTTAGAATTAGTGTAGAACATCTTCATGTAGATATTGTACTAAAGATCTTTCTTTTAGAAGAAGTATCTTGATCTTGGAATTTGTGGTTTTCTTTGCTCAGTGTTCAGAATATTAGAGCTAGAGTATTCATTTGATTCACGATTCATTAGGGAAGAATCTGAGCATATCTATGAAAATTATGGTGTGAATCTCAAATACTATAAACAAGATTGGGTAGCTACAAAAGGAAGATGAGCTTTTTTTTCTTTTATAAAAAAAATTGATTGGTATTTTGGAAGTTAGTTTTCCCTTATGTATTTTATCATATGGTGTAATTGGTGAGAGAGAATGCACAGAATTTTGAGGCATGTGAATTACCCATGCTGACGTTAAAGTTATTCTAATTGTATGCTCTTTATGATTGAACCACGGCTATGAGTTGTTTCTCCAACTCAAAAGTTTTGGTAGTTTATTGGTCTTTTGAATTTCAAATGTTTGTTTTTCCTTCCAGATTTTTATCAGTATATTTCTAGGATTGCGTCCCTTTTTGTGCGAGATAAGAGAATCAGTCCATGATGGTGTATTCTATGAAATTTATTATTCCCTTCCCAAAAAAATGGCTTTGCTACTGCCAGAAAATATGTTGAGTTGAATTCTGTTGATTTATCAATTGATTAGTGTGTGATTCCCCCTAATCTAGAAATATGGTTGATTTCATTGGAAAGATAGGGATAAGTAACTTGGAGTATAAGTTTAGAAGAGGCTTTGAAGGTTGGGAGAAGCTGATGTTGACAACTGTGAAGAATATATTAAGACAAACATATAATGCAATTTCTTTTCCTTACGGTGCTCTTGGAGTCTTGGGTTGTCTTATACAAGTTTTACCTAATGTACATCTCCTTTTCAGAGTGGCATTCTTTTTCATGACTTCCAATGTGGATTAGTTATATTTGACAAGTAATCAAGATGTCATTAAAAGCGAAAGGCGTTTCCAGGTACACAGGAAGTATACAAAGGAAAACACCTAACTAGAAGGAGAAAAGAGAACAAGGCACTCTTGATAACTATTCACCAAAAGAAAAACAAAAGCAGCTGTTCAAAAATACATAGTGTAGAAAAATAAAGTTATAATTTCCTTCAATGTCCTCTCACTATCCTCAAAACTTCTATAATTTATTTTCCTCCAAAAACACCACAACGGACAAGAAGGCACCAGCTTCCACACAATAGCATTCCGAGCTCTACCAATAGTCCACCAATGTGCATAGAAGACCACTCATCTAGGCATAACTCAAGACAACTCAAAACAACTGAAGAAAACATCCCATAAGGCTACGACAACCTCACAATTGAGAACAAGATGGTCCATAGACTCCCCATTCCCTCTACACATACAACACCTATGAATAATTGTCTATGGTAAGGATCTTATCTAGGGCTGCCGACCAAGCAAAAAAGGTCACTCTCAAAGGAACTTTAATCTGCTACACACTCTTCCAAGGGAACTGAGAGCCATCATTGCGATCCAAGACACTGTAGAAGGATCCAACATCGTATAAGAAATCCCATTGAAGCTTCTCAATACATGCGACTCCCTCAGGGAGAGGAGGGAGAGACATTAAGTACATAGGTAACTTGGAAAGAGTACTTTTAATAAGGGTAACCCTACCATCCTTAAACAAATACATTATTTTCCAACTAGCCAACCAACTTATAGACTTGGCCTTATAGGAAGCCTCTAACTCCAAGATACTTCACAGGCAAAGGGGAAACCCCACAACCCATAATCTTGGCCAACCCATCCACATCAACAACGTTACCCATAGGAACTTAACCTTAGAGTCGGAGACAGCTTCAAAACACAAAAACAAGCAACGCAAAGGATGAAGACGTTTGGGTTAGCCCAACTGAAAATCATGTATCATCCGCAAACAGAGGGTGAGAGATCTCAAACCTTGTCCCTACAGAGAAGCCAGATTACCCCGACTCACCACATCAGTGATCATTCTACCCAAAGCCTCCACCGTAATGACATACAAATCGAGGGTACTCTTGTCTCAAGCCACAGGAGCTACTAAAAAAACTAGTGGGAGTGCCATTAACCATCATTGAGAATCGTAACATAGAAATATAATGAGCTATCCAGGAATATCACTTTTCCCCAAAACCACACTTTCTTAGCATGTACAACCGAAACTCCCAATTAATATGATCATAAGCTTTTTATAAGTCCAGCTTGCATAGTACACCTAGCTCCCCATATCTTATTCTAATATTAAGGCATTTATTAGCAATAAGAACAGGATCTAGGATTTGCCTACCCTAGATGAAGGCCTTCTGTGACTTTGAAACAATCTTCTCCAACACCATCCTAAGCATGTTTGCTAAAATCTTAGCAATAATTGTGCAGATGTCAACAACCCTTGGAATCTTCGGGATAAGGGTAATGAATGTAGCATTAAGGCTTCTTTCGAACTTATCTCTAGCATAGAAGTCACGAAAGACTTTCATAATGTCTTCTTTTAACACATCCCAGCAAGCTTGAAAGAACGCCATAGAGAAACCATCAGGGCTTGTTGCCTTATCTCCATTCATAGCTTTCACAAACTCCCACACCTTCCTTTCCTGAAAAAACTCTCTCCAGCCAAGTAGCCTCCACCTCACTGATAGAATCAATGGAAATCCCATCCAACAAAGGCTGCCGGCTAAATTGCTTAGTTACAACTTTTTGTAAAACTGGATAATGTGTTCGCTGATCTCCACACAGTTGGTAGAAAGTGAGCCATCAATCAACAAGGAATCGATAGAGTTCTTCCTCCTGTTGAAGTTGGCCACTTTATGAAAAAACTTTGTGCACTTATCACCTTCCCATAACCACAAAGCCCTAGATTTATGCCTCAAACTCACCTCCTCCATAAGAATGGATCTCTCTAACTCGCTCGCAAATTCTACCTTCATTCTCTCCTTGTTGCTTAAAGCCCTCACTTCAATTGTATCAAAAGCACATACGTCTTCCATTAGGAATTTTTTCTTTCTCCCAACATCACCAAAGACCTCATTCCATCTTCTTAAATCAACTGTCAAAGCCTTGAGCTTGCTGGCCAAAACAAATCTGGATTAGCCAGTTTACTTACTTCCTTGAAGTTGTGTGTTTTAGTTGTATGATTGTATCTGGATGTGGGGAACCGTAAGAGTCAAAGAGTTAGCAAGCATGAATTATTGATAAAAAAAAATATTGACTTTTGTTAATAAGTACTATATTATAAAACCTATATTTATCAATATATCTGCATATATATTACTTAAAAAAAAAAAAAATCTACATATATAGACTGCATTAGGCAGTCCTTCAATTTTTTATTTTGCCTTACTGCTCCTTTCTTGTCAGTGATTGCTCTTGCTGTTTTATTGTTGAAGATTAGTCAAGTGATGTATAGTTGTAGTGAGACAATAAGCTCCTGCTCTTAACTGCACATCCTCCCATTAGAGCATGTGTCAGTTACCAATCAGACAAAAAAAAAGTGCATTTTTGTAACTAACATCTAGAGTTTATAAAAACCCTTGAATCCACCAGGGGCCCTAGAATCCACTTGTAAATTCTTGAATCCAAAATGAAGATAATATAAGTTATTATAATTAAAGTATGTTTCAAATCACATAATTACCCGGGTATCATGTGATGTGTCAACTTTGATTGGACCTCTTGCAAAGATGCAATAGGTTTGTGCTTTTAGTTCACAATGCAAATGTTGATGGACAAGAATCACAAAATGAGATGTATGTTAGTGATACTATACTGCTAAATTGAGCAGTGAGTTAGATGGATAATTTTGGTGCTGAGTTTTTAAATTCAGAGTTTTCCCAATGTCAAGTGGAGATATACTGTAAATTAGGAAGTCCAGGTTTGGTGAACTAGATGGTTACCAGCTTACTAAATTGACTCTCTGGGTTGATGGCTTTGTAATATCAGAAACTACTTATATATATATATATCAGAAACGTGTGTTTAGATGGGATATGTACTACCAATATTTTTGTTTTTCAATTTCAAACTGGCTTTCTTTTTGTTCTCTCTATATTGGATATTCCTCTTGTAATCATAATGTTTTGTTAATGATATGTTTGCCTATATGCAGTACACAGACAGGGCCTATTCTCTGTTGTAAGCCTGTACTGAGATCCACAGTTCCTCTTCTCTGCTCCACTCATATGCAAGTTGCAGAAAAACATCTCATCCGAGCCCTGAAAAGGGGAGGTCTTAATATCTCTTCAACTAAAAAGCTTGCTCCAAAGTTCCATATCCTAGTTGCTGAATGCGTTCGCCAAATTCAAACTAAAAGAAGAGCTGCACTGAAGGCAACTATAGCTCAAGTTCAGATTGAAGAGGAAATGAGGTAGGGCTCCTAATTGTTGAGGTAGGGCTCCTAATTGTTGAGTACCTTTCTATCTGTATAGGTTTTGAGCTGTTGGCTGAGCAGAAAGAGGCCAATAATTTTGGGGCGAGGAGTCTCTCTGATTGGAGGAGCAAGAGCAAGAGTAAGATTGTCTTGGAAGGCAATGCTTTGTGCATAATCAAGGTATTTTCGATCTCGATGTTATATACTCGTATAATGAGAGAATGAGGCTGATGCACATCATCATTAAATAAAAGGTAAAGTGATGAGAAAATGTATAATGGTGAGAATATAGTAACGATGCATTGTTTCTTGTATTCATTTTAATAAGAAAAATATGCGTGGGTGGTGGTGGTGGTGGTGGTGGGTCATGTATCAACTTGT
>NC_081542.1:11110198-11116188 GCF_901000735.1 Corylus avellana
AAGGCATTTATTAGCAATAAGAACAGGATCTAGGATTTGCCTACCCTAGATGAAGGCCTTCTGTGACTTTGAAACAATCTTCTCCAACACCATCCTAAGCATGTTTGCTAAAATCTTAGCAATAATTGTGCAGATGTCAACAACCCTTGGAATCTTCGGGATAAGGGTAATGAATGTAGCATTAAGGCTTCTTTCGAACTTATCTCTAGCATAGAAGTCACGAAAGACTTTCATAATGTCTTCTTTTAACACATCCCAGCAAGCTTGAAAGAACGCCATAGAGAAACCATCAGGGCTTGTCGCCTTATCTCCATTCATAGCTTTCACAAACTCCCACACCTTCCTTTCCTGAAAAAACTCTCTCCAGCCAAGTAGCCTCCACCTCACTGATAGAATCAATGGAAATCCCATCCAACAAAGGCTGCCGGCTAAATTGCTTAGTTACAACTTTTTGTAAAACTGGATAATGTGTTCGCTGATCTCCACACAGTTGGTAGAAAGTGAGCCATCAATCAACAAGGAATCGATAGAGTTCTTCCTCCTGTTGAAGTTGGCCACTTTATGAAAAAACTTTGTGCACTTATCACCTTCCCATAACCACAAAGCCTAGATTTATGCCTCAAACTCACCTCCTCCATAAGAATGGATCTCTCTAACTCGCTCGCAAATTCTACCTTCATTCTCTCCTTGTTGCTTAAAGCCCTCACTTCAATTGTATCAAAAGCACATACCTCTTCCATTAGGAATTTTTTCTTTCTCCCAACATCACCAAAGACCTCATTCCATCTTCTTAAATCAACTGTCAAAGCCTTGAGCTTGCTGGCCAAAACAAATCTGGATTAGCCAGTTTACTTACTTCCTTGAAGTTGTGTGTTTTAGTTGTATGATTGTATCTGGATGTGGGGAACCGTAAGAGTCAAAGAGTTAGCAAGCATGAATTATTGATAAAAAAAAATATTGACTTTTGTTAATAAGTACTATATTATAAAACCTATATTTATCAATATATCTGCATATATATTACTTAAAAAAAAAAAAAATCTACATATATAGACTGCATTAGGCAGTCCTTCAATTTTTTATTTTGCCTTACTGCTCCTTTCTTGTCAGTGATTGCTCTTGCTGTTTTATTGTTGAAGATTAGTCAAGTGATGTATAGTTGTAGTGAGACAATAAGCTCCTGCTCTTAACTGCACATCCTCCCATTAGAGCATGTGTCAGTTACCAATCAGACAAAAAAAAAGTGCATTTTTGTAACTAACATCTAGAGTTTATAAAAACCCTTGAATCCACCAGGGGCCCTAGAATCCACTTGTAAATTCTTGAATCCAAAATGAAGATAATATAAGTTATTATAATTAAAGTATGTTTCAAATCACATAATTACCCGGGTATCATGTGATGTGTCAACTTTGATTGGACCTCTTGCAAAGATGCAATAGGTTTGTGCTTTTAGTTCACAATGCAAATGTTGATGGACAAGAATCACAAAATGAGATGTATGTTGGTGATACTATACTGCTAAATTGAGCAGTGAGTTAGATGGATAATTTTGGTGCTGAGTTTTTAAATTCAGAGTTTTCCCAATGTCAAGTGGAGATATACTGTAAATTAGGAAGTCCAGGTTTGGTGAACTAGATGGTTACCAGCTTACTAAATTGACTCTCTGGGTTGATGGCTTTGTAATATCAGAAACTATATATATATATATATATATATATATATATATATATATATCAGAAACGTGTGTTTAGATGGGATATGTACTACCAATATTTTTGTTTTTCAATTTCAAACTGGCTTTCTTTTTGTTCTCTCTATATTGGATATTCCTCTTGTAATCATAATGTTTTGTTAATGATATGTTTGCCTATATGCAGTACACAGACAGGGCCTATTCTCTGTTGTAAGCCTGTACTGAGATCCACAGTTCCTCTTCTCTGCTCCACTCATATGCAAGTTGCAGAAAAACATCTCATCCGAGCCCTGAAAAGGGGAGGTCTTAATATCTCTTCAACTAAAAAGCTTGCTCCAAAGTTCCATATCCTAGTTGCTGAATGCGTTCGCCAAATTCAAACTAAAAGAAGAGCTGCACTGAAGGCAACTATAGCTCAAGTTCAGATTGAAGAGGAAATGAGGTAGGGCTCCTAATTGTTGAGTACCTTTCTATCTGTATAGGTTTTGAGCTGTTGGCTGAGCAGAAAGAGGCCAATAATTTTGGGGCGAGGAGTCTCTCTGATTGGAGGAGCAAGAGCAAGAGTAAGATTGTCTTGGAAGGCAATGCTTTGTGCATAATCAAGGTATTTTCGATCTCGATGTTATATACTCGTATAATGAGAGAATGAGGCTGATGCACATCATCATTAAATAAAAGGTAAAGTGATGAGAAAATGTATAATGGTGAGAATATAGTAACGATGCATTGTTTCTTGTATTCATTTTAATAAGAAAAATATGCGTGGGTGGTGGTGGGTCATGTATCAACTTGTGCTTGATCAGAACACCGTCAAGTGTCAGACCAAACTGGCCTGCCCCGTACCTTATATGGTGTATTAAATGACTATTGATGCCGAACTAGAGAGAGACTTTCCCAAATGTTGTTACAATTGTAATTATTATTAATTAATGAAAAAAAGAGATCTATATAGCAAAACCACTCATAAGAGCATTTCTAGCCGTTTCACCAAAATAACCAAAAGTACACTTTTCTTTATTTTAACAACTCATTTTTTTAAAGCACCAACAACAATTTTATTATTTTAACAATCCATTTTCACTATTCTATTTAAATATTATTTTTCAAAGATTTGTTTATTATTTCTTTAACTTTTATGTTTTTGAATGTTTGTATTTCTTAATGGTCTATTTTAAGAATATTTGTCTTATTCTAATGGTAATATTTTTAAAAATTTGTAATTTTTCCAATAATATTCTTTCTCGAACGGTAATATTCTTGGTTGGTTTTCTTATGGGAGAAAACCACCCAAATTGTGAAGGAGGAAGTGGGTTTGTGGGAGCGAACTCGCTACTTCTACTTGCAAAGTAATTTCTTTTTGGGCGAAATCCCAGACTTTCTGTTCACTCTTCAGACCTAAGCTTTAATACTCCTAAGAATGATGAAGAAAGAGGAGCAAAAAGCAGTACTAATAAAGAATATTTCAACATTGAAATATTCTGAAAATTCACAAAAAAAAAAAATTACGCAAAGCATGTTAATTTTTGAGAGAAGATTATAGGAAAAATAAGCAACTCTTTTTTCATACTTTTTTTTTCTTCAATAATCCTTGATTAAATTAAACCCAGAGGCCAGGTATGCGAAACCTATTCAAGCATCCAATTATATATATATAAAGGGATCTATGGTAATATGACTTGATGCCCAATTTATGTTTGATAAAATATGAAAATAAAATAGAAAAAAGTATTAATGAGGAGTGAAAGGGAGAGTCAGAAATTTGACGTGTAATCGTGTTACAATATGGTATATTTATATAGAATGAGTAGTTAGGTCTGCTAGTAAAGATAAAGAAAATATTGAAATTTATGATTTTATACAGAAATTTGAGGCAGAAAATCTTCTAGATTCTAACATTCTATGCAAACTCAAGATAGTAAAATTGAGTTTGAGACTATGTTGAATCTCTATCAATTAGGGGTGCACAAGTGGTTATTGCCTCTAATTAGAATGTGGGTATCAGTTCGGTCGGTGTCAGTAAGGGTATTTTCACCTACCGATTCGTAAATGTAATTAACCAACTTCATACCAACAATGAAGAGTAATGCTATAAGTCTTTTTAGAGTCCTCTTACAGTCATTTCAAATGTGATGTGGCTTTTAAAATTAACATTGAATTTGAGATGTAATTTATTAACTTTTGATCTATTGATAATTTTAAAAGCCACATCATATTTAAAATGACTTTAAAAAAACTTATAGCATAACTCTTCTTAATAAAAGGGCAAAAAAAACTTGATTTATGCCAACTCATAGGAGTTATTCTCAACAATTAATGGTGTACCGCAACCACTAAAGGCTTATTTGACATTTTGGGCTACCTTTTCGATAGCATTGGGTTGACAATTAATGCTTGGAAGCGAACCAACGCGTCTACATGTGCTCAGCCATGCCAATATCTTGGAGAAAAAAGTGTTATGAAACTAGAATTATACTTTACTAATAAGTGCAAGTAGGGCATATATAAGGGTGTAAACGAGTCGAGTTTGAGCGAGCTTTCTTTGTTCAGGCTTGGCTCGTTTAAATTTTACTCGAGCCGAGCTCAAGGACGAGCCAAAAAAATTGAGCTCGAGCTCATAATAAGCCAAGTCGAGCCAGCTCACGAGCTAGCTCTTATATTTAATTTTTTTTTTTCTTAAAAAAATTAAACTTCAAGTACTCTTAAACGGCTTAAGAAGCCAACTTGCATATGAGCATTTGCCTAGCCTGGCTAGTCAAGTTTGGTGCCTGAGTCAATACAGCAAAGCACTTGGTTTCAAAAAGAGAGGATATGCATCCTTTTATAGATAAGCAAACTTGGGGATTGGTGTTTTCTTAGCAATGTTTGATAAGTTAACAAGTTGTATTCAAACTGCATTCAGACAATGCCTCCTACAAAAAAAAAAAAAAAAAAAATCAATGTCTCTCTCTCAATCTCCCTCACCAGTCATAGCGTATCTTCCACCTGAACTCTCATTTCCCACTCTCTCACTCTCACTCACCAGACACGTAGTGATAGTACTGTTTGGGTTTATTTGAAATTTGATTCTTCAATAGTTTCTGTATTTCGCAATCTCTCTCAATAGTTTATGTTTGACTCTTCTTCCTTTCGTTTGGGTCTACTCTAATTGAATTGAGGTCTTTTTAATGATTGCTCTCTCTCTCTCACTCTCTGATCACAAATGGTCTATAATTTTTCATTTTCTAACGCTTAAATATAAATGCAATTTTAAGATTTTAATAATTATGAGATTTATAATTAATTATGTGTTACTTAGTTTATATATATACACACACACACACACACAAGCTTATACGAGTTTGCTCACGAGCCTAACCGAGTCGAGCCGAACTTGCTTCATTTAATATTCGAGCCAGGATTTGTATTCATGAAGCGTTTCATTTAATATTCGAGTCGAGTACGAGCCGAGCCCAAACTTGCTCGCGAGACGCTTCGCTCACTTAACAGCCCGAGGCATATATGATATCTTACGATGGCTATCTCCTATAGTTATCGTAGCAGGTTGTGTATGGAGTCAATAAGGACTTTAATCCCCATTTTTTTTTTTTTTTTTTCGCACAAAAAGAGGAAAATAGGAAAGAATGATTCAAATTAGTGACTTTCGCTTCATAAGGTATAGTTCCAGCCGATTGAACTATCCCTCAAAGACGATACGGTGTAGTTATTATTCTAGTTTTCCAATTTAATTGCTATTATCCTAGTTGTACCTCTATTTAAGACACGATCAATTAATAAAAAAATTTGCAGAAAAACTCTTGTTACTTGCTTAAAAACTTATCAAATCCTCTGCTACCCGTGATCAATTCCATGAGATGGTTGACTCCTCAAGGTTGGTCATCGCTACGCTTCTCTCATTCTAGACGCTTGTCGTCGATACCGAAGACCATTTTTTTGGGTACAAGTAGCCGAAGATCAAAAGTTAGAATGGGACTGAAAAATTGTTTGGGCTTGGATTGATGATGACATGATGTGGTATATATGGTTGTGGGTTAAGCTAGAATTGCATGGATCCGGATCCCCTCTAATTGTGAATCTTGGCCGTTCATTTTTATCCAATAGCCCACATCAAGTCATGTGTCCCACTTAAATTGAATAATAAAATATTAATTAATTTTAAAAAAATAAAAAGAAAAAAATTAAAATATTAAAATCAAATAATAAAAATATAAAATCAAATAATAAAAAACTAGGGTGGCCGAGCACCCCATAAGGGATGGTCGGCCATCCCAGTTGAGTCTAGCCTTAGGGTTGGCCG
>NC_081542.1:11116288-11128745 GCF_901000735.1 Corylus avellana
CCTCCAAGGGCCATGGGGGTGGCCGAAGCCACCCTTTGTGGGAGTGAACTCCCCACTTCTACTTGCAAGGTAATTTCTTTTCAGGCGAAATCCTAAACTTCCTGTTCACTCTTCAGACCTAAGCTTTAATACTCCTAAGAATGATGAAGAAAGAGGAGCAGAAAGCAGTACTAATAAAGAATATTTCAACATTGAAATATTCTGAAAATTCACAAAAAAAAAAAATTACGCAAAGCATGTTAATTTTTGAGAGAAGATTATAGGAAAAATGAGCAACTCTTTTTTCATACTATTTTTTTCTTCAATAATCCTTGATTAAATTAAACCCAGAGGCCAGGTATGCGAAACCTATTCAAGCATCCAATTATAAAGTCATATGACTTGATGCCCAATTTATGTTTGATAAAATATGAAAATAAAATAGAAAAAAGTATTAATGAGGAGTGAAAGGGAGAGTCAGAAATTTGACGTGTAATCGTGTTACAATATGGTATATTTATATAGAATGAGTAGTTAGATCTGCTAGTAAAAATAAAGAAAATATTGAAATTTATGATTTTATACAGAAATTTGTGGCAGAAAATCTTATAGATTCTAACATTCTATGCAAACTCAAGATAGTAAAATTGAGTTTGAGATTAAGTTGAATCTCTATCAATTAGGGGTGCACAAGTGGTTATTGCCTCTAACTAGGAGGTGGGTATCGGTTCGGTCGGTGTCGGTAGGGGCATTTTCACCTATTGATTCATAAATGTCGGTTAATTAACCGACATCATACCAACAATAAAGAGTAATGCTATAAGTCTTCTTAGAATCCTTGTAAAGTTATCCTAAATGTGATGTGACTTTTAAAATTATCGTTAAATTTATGATGTAATTTATTGACTTTTGATCTATTGATAATTTTAGAAGTTACATCACATTTGAGATGACTTTACGAGAACTTACAAAATAATTAAAAAAAAAAAAAACGTATAGCATAACTCATTCTAATAAAGGGCAAAAAGAAATAACTTGATTTATGCCAACTCATAGGAGTTATTCTCAACAATTAATGGTGTACCGCAACCACTAAAGGCTTATTTGACATTTTGGGCCACCTTTTCGACAGCATTGGGTTGACAATTAATGCTTGGAAGCGAAACAATGCGTCTACATGTGCTCAGCCATGTCAATATCTTGGAGAAAAAAGTGTTATGAAACTAGAATTATACTTTACTAATAAGTGCAAGTAGGGCAGATATGATATCATATGATGGCTATCTCCTATAATTATCGTAGCAGGTTGTGTATGGAGTCAATAAGGACTTTAATCCCCATTTGATAGTGATTTTTTTTTTTTCCTTTTTTTGGTCATTCGCACAAAAAGTGGAAAATGGGAAACGAGGATTCAAATTAATGACTTGCGCTTCATAAAGCGTAATTCCAACCGATTGAGTTATCCATCGAAGAGGATAGGGTGTAGTTATTATTCTAGTTTTCCAATTTAATTGATATTATCCTAGTTGTACCTCTATTTGAGCCACGATCAATTAATAAACAAATTTGCAGAAAATGATCTCCAATATAGTTTTCTAGATCTCTACAAGCCTCTTGTTACGTGCTTAAAAACTTATCAAATCCTCTGCCACCCATAATCAACTCCATGAGATGGTGGACTCCTTAAGGCTGGTCGTCGCTACGCTTCTCTCACTCTAGATGCCTGCCATCGATACCAAAGACCATTTTTTTGGGTATGAGTAGCCGAAGATCAAAAGGCAGAATGATTGTTTGGGCTTGGATTGATGATGACATGATGTGGTATATATGGTTGTGGGTTAAGCTAGAATTGCATGGATCCAGATCCCCTCCAATTGTGAATCTTGGCCGTTCATTTTTATCTAACAGCCCACATCAAGCCATGTGTTCCACTTAAATTAAATAATAAAATATTAATTAATTTTTAAAAAGAAAATAAAAAGAAAAATATTAAAATCAAATAATAAAAAACTAGGGTGGCCGGCCATCCCAGTTGAGTCTAGGGGTGGCTTCGATCATCCCAAAACTAGGGTGGCTGAAGCCACTTGGGTGGTTCAGCCACCCCCAAGGACCAAATAAAAAAAAAAAAAAAAATTCCCGAGGGTCATGGGAATGGCTTCGGCCACCACCCCCAAGGTCCAAACCCATCATTTTCTAATAATGGTTAATTCTTGGGGTGGGCTTCACAATTTCTAGACTAACTGATGGCCTACCACCCCAGCTTTTATTATTTGATTTTATTATTTTTTTATATTTTTTCTTTTTAAAAATTAATTAATATTTTATTATTTAATTTATGTGGGACAGATGGCGTGATGTGAACTATTAGATAAAAATGAACTACCAAAATTTATAATTGGAAATTCTCCAATTTTCTCCTAAATTGGAAGAGCTCCAGATCCGAATTGCATTCTCAAATGGGGCCTCTAATTAAAGAGTAGTGAATGATGTGACGAACAGTTAGTTAGGCGTCCATGATCATGACTGATTTGAAGGAGTTCTTCATGGCCTATTAATTTTTCTTAATTCACCGACTTGTTTGGCTGGATTTGGTGTTCATTTCATGTGTCCTATCATTAAAATCCTTGTTTGGCAAAGCAATTGTCTTTTTTTTACTGTATCTAAAAATAATTAATATGGTATAAAATTTTGAATTTTTTGTATTGAAAAGTAAAAATATTTTATTTTGTAATAATTTTTTTATTTAAATAGTAATTAAAAACAAATAATGTGATATAAAAACTTAAAATGTTTTTATGTTAATTTTTTTTTCAAAAAAAATGGTTCATATAAAGAGATAGCCAAACAGGCCTTTAACCATGCAAATTTAAGCTTATCACATTTTGTGAGTTGATTGATTTAATACTCGTCCGGGTCCCCACGAGTACCACGGGTGAGGCGTTTTCCCACTCATAATTAATATGGTTGGCATTCAAGAAATGTCATAATCCTACCTTAATTTCTGCATCCATGCATGCACATCATTCCATATATCATTTCACATCATACCATCTACTTATTCTCTTATCTAACTCTTAGTTGTCACCACTGAATTCATAAACTTTTAACAGCATGAAATTCAAAATAGGAAAAATAATAATAATAAATAAAAGAAATTGTAGCTACACATTATTATTATTATTATTATGGGGGAATGCTGGGTGTTCTTCTGGTGTTTTTTTAATCTTAGATGAATATTATTTTTAAAAAAAAAAAATAAAAAATAAAAAAAAAATGCTAGGTGTTCTCCTAGTCCTAAGTAGAAATTATTTTCTAAAAACCAGGTGAAAGAAATAAGGGACAGTTTTTTTTATTTTTTTTTTTAGCAAATAATATACACTTAGGATCAAAAGAACCCTTAACATTCTCCAAAAAGAAAGTGGTCTCTCGGTCGAGTTAAAAAAAAATAATATTCACCTAGAACCAGAAGATCACCTATCATTTTTTTATTATTATACAAGGAAAAATATTAAGTGTTCTCCTGGTCTTAGATGCAGTGGTGGATATACACAAGCCCGCCCTTGGTAATTTTTTTTTAAAAAAAAAATATATTTTTATGCCCAAATTTTCTACTAGCTCATATAAAATAAACCAAAATTTCAGATCTTTGACACTTTTAGCCGCTATAAAAATTCAGCTCAGCACAAATTCCAGCCCAAAAATCAGAGTAAACTTAAGGAGAGGGTGTTTTACAGTACTTTTTACCTACCAGACTACCATAAATTGTTTTTGGTGTGCTTATTCATTGTTGTTGGCTATTAGTACGTCACAAATCTATTATGTGAAGCTTGTGATGAAAGTTCTCTTAGCTGAGCAATGAATTGTCTTTCACAAGTCCCAGCTTCATTATATTTTATTATTTTATTTCTGTCCCTATTAAGACAAATTCTTAGACTCGTCATTGTTTAGAGGGATATTATTTTATAAAAATCGGGTGAAAAAAAGTCCAGTACTGTGTACCATGCACACAATTATTCCCAACCAAAATATCTAGCTGTTTGAATACACAATAATACTCAAAATAATAATAATAATAATAAATCCTCTCTCCTTTATCAACAAAACCTACTCAACCACTTCTGAAGTAATAGCACACCGCCAACATTCATGAAGAATTCATGATGACCACTTTTCTTTTCTACATTGACGTGTACATGTCCACGTGTATATATACGTATAGCATTAAAGCAATGGCCAGTTGCTACGTGTCATGATATCAACCGCTTCTGTTTATATATAGCTATAACTATATAATGTAAGATTGATCATCCAACACGGATTAATAAATAATAATAAAATTAAAAACCGCCATGGGAACCCTCTACGAAGGAGCTCCATCTCTCCTGCAAGATCTGAAAGTGAGCATCCATGGCTCCTCTCTAGTATTTCCCAGCGAAGAAGCAGAGAGAAAGTCCATATTCTTATCCAACATTGACAAAGTTCTGAACTTCAACGTAGAAACGGTGCATTTCTTCCCACGGAACAGAGAATATCCTGCAGAAAGAGTAGCCGAGAAGCTGAAGAAGACGCTGGCGAAGGTGCTGGTCCCGTACGATTTTCTGGCCGGAAGACTGAAGTTGAACCCAGAAACGGGACGGCTCGAGATCGAGTGCAATGGCGGTGGAGTTGGGTTCGTGTCGGGTTCTAGCGAGTATGCATTGGATGAGATTGGAGACTTGGTTTATCCCAACCCGGCTTTTGCACAACTCATTTCCAAGACTTTGGATTTCTTGAAACCAGCTGATGATCACCCACTTGCTATTTTCCAGGTAAATTTAAGATCACTCCCTAATAAGCATTCAAAGCAAAAGCGCTGTTTTTTTTTTTTTTTTTTTTTTTTACCGTAGTCGAGTTGGTGAAGCAGCTGAGTATGCAATTCCCGCCCTTCTTCTTAGTGATCGTGTGTTCGAATCCACTTGCGATAATAGTCATATGAACCAAATGCTACTAAGAAGAGGCTTTATTCAATTCACACTTTGGTGACCGAGGTTGTGGTGACAAACTCGCCTTTCCAGGCAATAGCTGTAACTCAAACCGGACATTTCACAATTGATGAAAACCCCAATGATCACGCCCAAGGGGAAAATCTACAGTGATCGCCCCTTCCCATCATTTTTTATTAAAAAAAAAAATCTTTTATTATTTTAAAAGAAACCAAATAATAATATTATTATTATTTTTTACTTGTTTCTCTACTTCAATTAAATAATGTTTTAAAATTTTTATTTATTCTTATTGAAATATGATGAAGCTCTAATACCATGTTGAAGCTTGTAGAAAATAGAAATATTGAAATAATAGCGAAAGTAAAATAGGCAAAGAATTACGAGTGGCTCGGTTGTGATCATTCACTTATTTGTTTACAATACATAAGTCTATTTATACAAGAAAACATAAATCAACCTATACCAGGCAATATAAAATCAATATAACAGTTCTTAATAGATGAGAGAGAAAAAGAAAATAAATATTTTTAAGTTAAAAAAAAAATTAAAGAATTTTCACTTTTTCACTCCTCATATTTTGAAAATTTGTTCGACAAAAAGTTAAATTTAAAATAAAATAAAAAAACTTGTTAAATAGCTATTTTTGTAAATCTTTTCAATTTTTCAAAATTTTTTTTTTTTAACAGAAAAGGTAAATAAAAATACTGTAACCCACGTTATAGGAGGATGCATGAGATTTATAACTAATAAATGCCCACCTCATTATTAGATACGGTATGGTGATCATAAGCATTTCCACGTGTTTCATTATGATACAGATGAGCGCTGACCTTGTCCGTACTATTTCTTCAGTATGAATTTGCTGAAAATCCGAATTGTTTCATTCTATTTACTATTTGTTTGGATAACTGGCGTGTACTTTTTTCTTTCCTTCTTTCGTTCTTTTTTATTTTTGTGAGTATTTTTTTTTTCTTTCCTTCTAATTTTCTAAAATTAAGATTCTCATATTCTAAAATCCGAATCATCTATTTTATCTAACAATTTAAACAGAATAATGTTATAAGTCTTCTTAAAATCATTTTGAAATCATCATAAATGTGATGTGGCTTTTAAAATCACTAATAAATCAAAGTTCAATACATCACATCTCAAATTTAACGGTAATTTTTAAAAGTCACATCACATTTGGGAGGACCCTAGTAGGACTCTAGGAGGACTTATAACATTACTCATTTAAACAAATGCAGAAATTTGTGTGTTACTAATGTAATTAATTTTAGTTTTCAATATGCCAAATCTACTAGCCTTGGTAACACAAACTTTTAGATTTGTTTAAGCCTTTAGATGAAATGGATGGCTCAGATTTTAGAATATGAGAATCTCATATTTTACAAAATTTGACGGGATCTCATTTTGAGATGCATATATTTTTTTAACATTCTTAATAGTCATTTATTACCTTTTTACTAACCTAAGAGCTCAAAGAAATATGATCCATTTAGTGTAAAATGATGGGTAATATTGTAAATTTTGTCCTTCAACGTTAATATTAAGACAATATTATCCTTCATTTTATACTAAATGGATACTCTCAATTTCATTTGAAATGAAGAGGATCCGAAATGGAGAGTATCCATTTAGTGTAAAATTGTGGGTAATATTGTAAATTTTGTCCTTCAACTTTAATGTTAAGACAATATTACCCTTCATTTTATACTAAATGGATACTCTTCATTTCATTTGAAATAGAGAGGATCCTATTCCAAACTCAAACATGTTAGATGATACTTGGCATTTATCAGGGTAGGTTAAGACAGAAATTTGCTACAAACTGGTTTGTAGCTAATTCATACAAACTTATTTAATAAAGTGATATGTGTCCCATATGTAACACTTTAGTCCCATATTGGAAAGATGAAAAAAAGTCCACATAGAGTGGGTGGTTTATAAAGATAGTCATAGGTGGTAAGTCTCACATTGCCTAATTACTATATGAAATTGAGCTTTATAATGAATTATATGGAAGCCCCAAATTGACTAGTCATTTTGGGGTAATAGCGCGAATGTGGCTAGCGCTTCTCCCTGGGTCGTTACAAGTGGTATCAAAGCCACTTAGTAATGCCAAGTCATGTGATACTGAAGCACTGCATGACATGACTCTAACGAAGTCGTCAAGAATTTAAGAGTGGGAGTTTGTAACACTCCGGTCCCATATTGGGAAGATGAGAAGAAGCCCACATAGAGTGTGTGGTTTATAAAGATAGTCATGGATGCTAAGTCGAATTTAAGAGTGGGAGTTTGTAACACTCCGGTCCCATATTGGGAAGATGAGAAGAAGCCCACATAGAGTGTGTAGTTTATAAAGATAGTCATGGATGCTAAGTCCCACATTGCCTAGTTACTAGGTAAAATTGTGTTTTATAATGAATTCTAAGGAAGCTCCAAATTGACTAGTCATTTTGGAGTAATAGCGCAGATGTGGCTAGCGCTTCTCCCTGGGTCATTACACCATATCTATTAAAAAAACATATGAGAAACACATAGTAATGCTATAAGTCACTCTTATGTCCCTCCAAGAATGATGTAGCTCTTCAAACCACTATTTGCCTTCTGATTGATCACTATTATATTTTGATCAAATGGTGATTTTAAAAGCAGCCTCATTTTTAAAGTGACACAAGAGTGATATAAAAGGGACTTCTAGAATTACTCAAAACACATATTATTAAAAAAAAAAAAAAAAAAAAAGTGTTTCTCACATGTTAAGGGACACATGTCATTTTATTAGATGGGTTTGTATGAATTAATTACAAAAGAGTTTGTAGCAAATTTCATCCTCTTTCATTTCCCTCCCCCCTTGTGCGGACATGTCAAAAAAAAAAAAAAAATCTTTTGAAGGTCTCAAATTGCAAAAAATAAATTGATTGGAATTGCTTCTTTTTTTAATGTACTTTTTAAATCATAAATAATGCGGTGCTTTTTTTAAAAACGCACAATTTTAAATGTTAAATTATGATTATAAAAGTACATTTTAAAATCATTATTTTTAAATTATACCTTTTGAAATTTCAAACCTAAACAAATCCTTAGTGGATGGAATAATTACAATTGCTATTTAATTCAGTTCTATCAGTGTAGTATCAAATACTAGAACTGCTCTTATATATACATATATATTCTAAAATCCAAACCTTAAATATTAAATTAAAACCGTAACTTTCAAAATTTTATTAACTCTTGGTTACATCTTAATTTATTTACCCTAAATATTAAAAATATACACTATAATATTTCTTTGGATTACGATATCTGATATATATGGACAAAAATTTCCTCTAAATAAATTTCTTTTAACATACTCTAATAAGTAACAAGTGTCATTCAATCAATTTTGTAATTAAATTGTAGTAAAACTTACAATATTACGTAACCATTTAAGCACTAACTAATTTTGTTTTTAAATCAAATGATCAATAAATTAGTTTGTACCTAGCTTTAGATAAACATTTATAAATAATAGGGAAATAATTGTGCAGGTGACCTCATTTAAGTGTGGTGGTTTTTCGATGGGCATTTCAACGAATCATGCAACATTTGATGGCCTAGGCTTCAAGCTCTTCTTGGACAACTTGGCTGCTGTAGCTGCTGACAAACCCCTGGTCGTTGACCCCTGTAATGACCGGCGACTCCTGGCCGCCAGGTCCCCGCCACTTGTCGCATTCCCACACCCTGAGCTCCTCAAGCTCAACACCCCTGCTGGCCAAGACTCAAACCCTCCTGTCTTTGAAGCCACCCAAGAAGACCTAGCCTTCAACATTTTCAGCCTCACTTCTGCTGACATCGCCCACCTCAAGGAGAAGGCCAAAGCCACCGACGGGGTCCATACCAACACGCGTATCAGCGGCTTCAACGTCGTTACCGCCCACATATGGCGGTGCAAGGCATTATCATGCGACACAGGTAAAGAAATTCATAATGAAATAGGAAATAAATGAAATAAAATAGCGGAAAAAATTGAATACAATCAAATATGATTGCCTAAAATGTAAGAGACTACAGTCGGTTTGAAATCAATCACATCTAGATTTGAATACAATCAATCTGATCATATATTCTAACAACAGGGAAAAACATGGAGAGATTGTCCACCATCCTTTACGCGGTTGACATAAGGCCAAGACTAAACCCGCCATTGCCGGCATCTTATTCAGCGAACGGGGTGCTCACTGCATATGCAAGAGCTTCATGCAAGGAACTGAGTGAAGGGCCATTTGCAAGAGTGGTGGAGATGGTCTATGAGGGTGCAAAAAGGATGACAGATGAGTATGCAAGGTCTGTTATAGACTGGGGAGAGTTGTACAAAGGGTTTCCACATGGGGAGTTCTTGGTTTCATCATGGTGGAAATTAGGATTTGCTGAGGTGGCATATCCTTGGGGGAGGCCTAGGTATAGTTGTCCTGTGGTGTATCACAGGAAGGACATCATTTTGCTCTTTCCTGATATCAACCAAGGTTGTGGAAGCAATAGTGGGGTTAATGTTTTGGTGGCTCTCCCAAGTAAGGAAATGGAAAACTTCCAAACCCTCTTTCACAAGTTCTTGACTTGAAAAAAAAACTCTATATCCTTTGCTCTCTTAACTAAATATGATTAATGCAAGAGTATTGAAGATTGTATGTGTAGTGTTTTCTTATGTATTTGAAATGTAAACTTAAAGTTATTTGAAGAGGACTATAGTTGATTGAGAGGACTCATGAACTCTTTGTAATTATGAATGAATGCATTATAAACGACTATATTTATATATTTGGTGTATGATGCAAGAATTTGATAGCATTAAAAAAAAAAGAAAAAAAGGTTAATTTTATGTATATGAACTTCTTTTTAGTAAGGTAAATGGTTAATCAACTTTTTGACTTTCTTCAATGTATATGAACTTCTGTTTACTAAAGTAATTGGTTAATTAACTTTTTAACTTTCTTCAATGCAAAGGTATATATTGTTAATGGGGTTTTCCACCCTATAAATACCCCCCTCCCACGCTCATACCAACCCATTTTACCTTCTAAATCCTAGAGAAACCCTGCTTGAGTGTCTTTGTGAGCCATGAGTGATTTCCTTGGTGTCCTTGGAAAGGAAGGAGGAACCACTTGAGGATTATTACTGCAGGAAGGTAATCATCTCTCCTTAGTGTTTTCTTAAGATGTTATGCTAGCCTTATACTTTACAGTAACTTAGTTGTTAGAAATCTAAAAGTATAGGTCTTAATCTTGTTATAAGCATTTCTTTTCTATTAGACTTATTCTTGTTGTATGAAGATGTTAGTTTGGGATAAGAAGTGTTAGAGGACCTTTTGTAGCCTTGGAACCTCTTTAGAACTGCTTAGGAGATCGTTGGACCAAATGAGGTTCCACTTGCACTCTCTGGTCGAACGATCGGCCAAAGCCCGAGCGCTCGCCCCAAGGCACTTCAGGGTAACACCATTTTGACCAGACGTTGTATAATCCCTGTTTTTATGTTCTAGATTCATTTTAGTTTGAACATTGGACTAATACTAGGCTTTCCGCAGATTTGGAAAACTCGGACCCTTTGGAAGAATTTTCGAAGGACTTATACGACCTGGGTGAGTACGAACTCACATGATACTAGCCATTAGTTTTCCTGCATTGCACAACTATTTTGTGTACCAAACATGTATTTTACAACTCTCATGAAATACATTTTGTTGCATTATGAACTTTACCATTTGTGAAAATGTCCTACTTAACAAGATAATGAGACGACGAGATTTGTAATAGTATGCATGCAAAATACGGACAAGACTAATTGCATCGTATGACATGGTACAATAGTACATGCGGGATAAAGGCCATGGGCTTACTACACATGTTAATTTTATGGTCAAATGTATGTGTGGATGTGATATATGGGCCTTTGATCCAATGTTGTTCCATGACCAGCGCAGCCTTAACGGGCAGGTCATTGCAGAACATACATCATTAGTAGCGTGGGTCACCCGAGGTTGGACTCTGTCGGGCTGTTAGTGTTATGGACAGTAGCATACAATGGTCGGGGCACCAGCATTGTATTACAGGTCACTCGAGACAAAGCCAACCCTGCTGAGAAAGGATAATATATCGGACAAACCATACAGTTGAACTATCATTGATTCACATGATTATAGCATGTACTATACCTATATTGCATTCATGGATAACTGTCATACTTAAAATGTTGCATCCTTTACCAAATAGAGTTCATCACTAAATAGCATAAGTACTATGTGCATTTTTACTCACTAAGTCTTTAGACTTACCCATTTATTTTTCTCTCAATTATTATGTATAATTGCACGGTTTATCTAGCATAGAAGATGATGGATGTGGACAACCAGTTGGTGGTGTGGCGAAGGACCTAATTTAGGTCATTTTTTAGGATATAAACCCAGTTTAGCTCAAGTCCATGTGGGACAATAGAGGAACCACATGGGCGGAGAATGGAGATGATTAAGATTGTCATCATGCCGGCATTACTTAAACTTAGGCGTTAATTTTGTTATCTTCTTTTCAGACAATTACCTTTGGTTTTTGTAACATATTTTGATGATCGGTCTTTGACCAGTACAATTGGAGGATCTATTTATCCTATAAAGTTTTATCGTTACTCTAGTTGTTATAATTGTAGTATTTAGTTGTTGCTTTCTTATTCCTGTGGTTGAAAGTCTTTCGTTGTATTCTCTCTTTTTGGAAAGGTTACAATCCCTAGGTCTTGTTTTGTAAAGGACAAGGTTGGGAGACGAACCATAGAGCCAATTACCAATTAATTGATTTTCACAGGGCGTTACAGATTGATGCACTAAGTACAGAAATTTTAAGAATTGCAATTCACACTATAAAAAAAGAAGAAGCTATCTTTGCTTCATGAAAACAAAATGGTGGATCAAAATTCACCTAAAAAGTTTATATAGACAATTTTCTTATGGTAATTTTTTTTTTTTTAAGCACAAGCAATTTTTAAGGTCAAGTTTATCTGTAAGTTGAAATATGTCTGATAGACAAGGTTAGAACTTGTTTGTGTTTGAATTTAATTTGCAATAAATGAATCCATAAAATTGTTTTGACACTTGTTGGAACAATTCTAGGCAGGTACGACACTAGAGCAACTCTAAGCAGTCGAGAACCTTGACCTACAAGACAAAGAACAATTAAACACAAGAGCTTGCCGAAATGTACCGACAGGGGATAGCTTTGATGCCTAAGCCATTATCCTTATAGAAAGAAATAACAAATGAGATTACTTGAATGGTCAAAAGTTCTTATAACTTACCTATGGCATCATTCCTCCTATTTATACCAATTGATTCAAGTAGTGGAGGGACCCACATTTTTTGGATCTACGAGCCGAGACTCGCAAGGTGTTTAGGTCGTAGTTGTGAGCCATGACGTGTCGCTTGTGCAAAGCCTATCACCTTGACAAGGCACGGTGATGAGACAAGA
>NC_081542.1:11128908-11130890 GCF_901000735.1 Corylus avellana
TATATTATATATATATATATATATATATATATATATATATTGTCTTTGTAATATGTTTGTGAACTATTTTTATTGTGAGTGTATTTCTTTTGATTGGTAGATTATTTAAATACTTGTTTTATTTTTTTATTTTTTTGGGTTTTGAATTGTTGTAGTAAGGGGTATTTATTTCTTGTGCATGTTGGTTTGTTTACATACTTGTTTTTACTTTTTATTGTTTTAATGTTTTCTTTATGTATCTAATTTAAAATGATTTTTAGGGTATTTTAAAAATTTTGATTTTTTATTTCTAAGGCTCATATAGGCAAAAACATTAATTTTTTAGGATTTTTAAGCTTTTTTAGGTTTATTTTTTAATTATTTGGAACAATCACAATAAAGCCTCTTTAATTTATACAAAAAGATTAATAGCTGTTTTTTAAATGAGCTAACTTATGAAAAAAATAATTGGCTTATTTTAGGCCCAATACCTAAAATAAGCCCCAAACACTAATTTTTTTCAAAAACCGGTTCTAGGATAGAAGTGAAACCCGGAAGGCAGGAAAACGGAGCCGGGACCCAGTTAGTTTCCCAAAATCGAGAATCGGGGTACCCCGGTTCCGGTTCCAGTTTTGGCCAAAAACAAAAAAATCGGACCGAGTTGACACCCCTAGTTAGTGGCGTTGCGGCAGGGTTGCTCGAGAGGCTGCGACAAGATGAAAGTCTGCTCACATGCTTATTTGACATGATTGAGGGTAGGTGTCAGGGAAGCATGCTTATGCGATTGGGGGACTCTCAAGGCACGACGTTAAGAAGTGCAAATTCACGTATCAAATTGTTGTCGGTGTAGGCTTCATTTGGCAATTGCTGGCTCAGAAGGGTGAGAAGTTCGAGATTGGCAAATGGAGTGGGTCCTTGGCAACCTCGACTTGAGCGTTTTCGTTTTGCAATTGCGAATTGGTTGTAAGCCGGTTTTGAGTGGCTCGCAAATGGGCCGTCAATTGGCCATGAGCAGGTTGCGAGGTGCAACATAGGCCCTTGGGCCTGTATTTCCTAAAACTCTTTGTAGGCGAATTTTTGTTTTGTGTAAATAAAGACCCTTTTAGCATGTCGACTTACTGGGAACTCGAGAGATTGGCATTTTGATCATGGGCCTATGGTGGGCTGGCCCAAGTCCCAACACTAAAATTACATTCTAATAGTTGGTTGAAAAACATTCTACTTAATTTTGATAGAGATTTTTTCAGAAAGTACTATTAAAAGTATTACAACTTTTAAAACTTGCAAATTAATGTAGCAATTTATATGACACTAACTACGTCTATTACTAAATAATTAAATTTAACAATTATATATATAATTGTGAAAAAAGAAAAGTAGTGGGAACATATATCTTTTGATGGGCCTATGAAGGGTAGGGCTTGATGTAATGGGCCAAGCTTTAAATAAAGAAAGTCTTATGAGCAGGTTGAGACTTGAGGGGTGTGTTTGCCAATGGCCGTTCCAGCCTCCAGGGCCTCCCTCAATCTCAAAAAAAAAAAAAAAAAAAATTCACCCCAAAATTAATTCAAATATCTTTATTTTTTATACCACATCAATCATTTTTATTATTATTATTAAAATAAAAAAATCACTACAAAACAAATTTTTTATATTTTTTCATATAAAATATATTTTTTTCATTTTTTTTCTACAAAATATTTTCACTAAAATCAATCAAACACTTATTCTTAAAAAAAAGAGTCTACAGTATCGGCCTCGAAATAATACTGTTCCAAGGCCATTGGCAAACAGGGCGGAGAGGTTCAGAATCAGCATGCACTCAAATATTTGATGAAATCTGACAAAAACCTTCTCTTCCCATCAAATCATCGTGTCGTTGGGAAACACATTTACATCCAACGTCACGCTTCCAACCCCATCTCATCATTTCTCTCTCCCCAAAAAAACACACAAAAAAACGAATGTTTTTGAAAAACAATAAAAAAGTTTTGAGAGAAAAA
>NC_081542.1:11130990-11170617 GCF_901000735.1 Corylus avellana
TATTGGAAAGATGAGTAGAGTGGGTGGTTTATAAAGATAGTCATAGGTGGTAAGTCTCACATTGCCTAAGTACTATGTGAAATTGAGCTTTATAATGAATTATATGAAGCTCCAAATTGACTAGTCATTTTGGGGTAATAGCGCAGATGTGGCTAGCGCTTCTCCCTGGGTCGTTACAAGTGGTATCAGAGCCACTTAGTAATGCCAGGTCATGTGATACTGAAGCACTGCATGACATGACCCTGACGAAATCGTCAAGAATTTAATAGTGAGAGTTTGTAACACTCCGGTCCCATATTGGGAAGATGAGAAGAAGCCCACATAGAGTGTGTGGTTTACAAAGATAGTCATGGATGCTAAGTTGAATTTAAGAGTGGGAGTTTGTAACACTCCGGTCCCATATTGGGAAGATAAAAAGAAGCCCACATAGAGTGTGTTGTTTATAAAGATAGTCATGGATGCTAAGTCCCACATTGTCTCGTTACTAGGTAAAACTGTATTTTATAATGAATTCTAGGGAAGCTCCAAATTGACTAGTCATTTTGGAGTAATAGCGCAGATGTGGCTAGCGCTTCTCCCTGGGTCATTACACCATATCTATTAAAAAAACATATGAGAAACACATAGTAATGCTATAAGTCACTCTTATGTCCCTCCAAGAATGATGTAGCTCTTCAAATCACTATTGGCCTTGTGATTGATCACTATTATATTTTGATCAAATTGTGATTTTAAAAGCAACCTCATTTTTAAAGTGACACAAGAGTGATATAAGAGAGACTTCTAGAATTACTCAAAACACATATTATTAAAAAAAAAAAAAAAAAAAGTGTTTCTCACATGTTAAGGGACACATTTCATTTTATTAGATGGGTTTGTATGAATTAATTACAAAAGAGTTTGTAGCAAATTTCATCCTCCTTCATTTCCCACCCCCTTGTGCGAACATGTGTGCGAACATGTAAAATATATATATATATATATATATATATATATATATATTTTCTCTTGAAGGTCTCAAATTGCAAAATCTCAAATTGCAAAAAATAAATTGATTGGAATTGCTTCTTTTTTTTATTATTATTTTTTAATGTACTTTTTAAATCATAGATAATGCGGTGTTTTTTTGAAAATGCACAATTTTAAATATTAAATTATGATTATAAAAGTACATTTTAAAATCATTATTTTTAAATTACACCATTTGAAATTACAAACCTAAACAAATCCTTAGTGGATGGAATAATTACAATTGCTATTTAATTCAGTTCTATCAGTGTAGTATCAAATACTAGAACTGCTCTTATATATACATATATATTCTAAAATCCAAACCTTAAATATTAAATTAAAACCGTAGCTTTCAAAATTTTATTAACTCTTGGTTACATCTTAATTTATTTACCCTAAATATTAAAAATATACACTATAATATTTCTTTGGATTACGATATCTGATATATATGGATAAAAATTTCCTCTAAAGAAATTTCTTTTAACATACTCTAATAAGTGACAAGTGTCATTCAATCAATTTTGTAATTAAATTGTAGTAAAACTTACAATATTACGTAACCATTTAAGCACTAACTAATTTTGTTTTTAAATCAAATGATCAATAAATTAGTTTGTACCTAGCTTTAGATAAACATTTATAAATAATAGGGAAATAATTGTGCAGGTGACCTCATTTAAGTGTGGTGGTTTTTCGATGGGCATTTCAACGAATCATGCAACATTTGATGGCCTAGGCTTCAAGCTCTTCTTGGACAACTTGGCTGCTGTAGCTGCTGACAAACCCCTGGCCGTTGACCCCTGTAATGACCGGCGACTCCTGGCCGCCAGGTCCCCGCCACTTGTCGCATTCCCACACCCTGAGCTCCTCAAGCTCAACACCCCTGTTGGCCAAGACTCAAACCCTCCTGTCTTTGAAGCCACCCAAGAAGACCTAGCCTTCAACATTTTCAGCCTCACTTCTGCTGACATCGCCCACCTCAAGGAGAAGGCCAAAGCCACCGATGGGGTCCATACCAACACGCGTATCAGCGGCTTCAACGTCGTTACCGCCCACATATGGCGGTGCAAGGCATTATCATGCGACACAGGTAAAGAAATTCATAATGAAATAGGAAATAAATAAAATAAAATAGCAGAAAAAATTGAATACACTCAACTATGATTGCCTAAAATGTAAGAGACTACAATCGGATTTGAAATCAATCACATCTAGATTTGAATACAATCAATCTGATCATATATTCTAACAACAGGGAAAAACATGGAGAGATTGTCCACCATCCTTTACGCGGTTGACATAAGGCCAAGACTAAACCCGCCATTGCCGGCATCTTATTCGGCGAACGGGGTGCTCACTGCATATGCAAGAGCTTCATGCAAGGAACTGAGTGAAGGGCCATTTGCAAGAGTGGTGGAGATGGTCTATGAGGGTGCAAAAAGGATGACAGATGAGTATGCAAGGTCTGTTATAGACTGGGGAGAGTTGTACAAAGGGTTTCCACATGGGGAGTTCTTGGTTTCATCATGGTGGAAATTAGGATTTGCTGAGGTGGCATATCCTTGGGGGAGGCCTAAGTATAGTTGTCCTGTGGTGTATCACAGGAAGGACATCATTTTGCTCTTTCCTGATATCAACCAAGGTTGTGGAAGCAATAGTGGGGTTAATGTTTTGGTGGCTCTCCCAAGTAAGGAAATGGAAAACTTCCAAACTTTGCTCTCTTAACTAAATATGATTAATGCAAGAGTATTGAAGATTGTATGTGTAGTGTTTTCTTATGTATTTGAAATGTAAACTTAAAGTTATTTGAAGAGGACTATAGTTGATTGAGAGGACTCATGAACTCTTTGTAATTATGAATGAATGCATTATAAACGACTATGTTTATATATTTGGTGTATGATGCAAGAATTTGATAGCATTAAAAAAAAAAAAAAAAAAAAAAAGGAGGTTAATTTTATGTATATGAACTTCTTTTTAGTAAGGTAAATGGTTAATCAACTTTTTAACTTTCTTCAATGTATATGAACTTCTGTTTACTAAGGTAATTGGTTAATTAACTTTTTAACTTTCTTCAATGCAAAGGTGTATATATATATATATATATCAGAAGTTTAAAAAACTTACATTGTTAATGGGGTTTTCCACCCTATAAATACCCCCCTCCCACGCTCATACCAACCCATTTTACCTTCTAAATCCTAGAGAAACCCTGCTTGAGTGTCTTTGTGAGCCATGAGTGATTTCCTTGGTGTCCTTGGAAAGGAAGGAGGAACCACTTGAGGATTATCGCTGCGGGAAGGTAATCATCTCTCCTTAGTGTTTTCTTAAGATGTTATGCTAGCCTTATACTTTACAGTAACTTAGTTGTTAGAAATCTAAAAGTATAGGTCTTAATCTTGTTATAAGCATTTCTTTTTCATTAGACTTATTCTTGTTGTATGAAGATGTTAGTTTGGGATAGGAAGTGCTAGAGGACCTTTTGTAGCCTTGGAACCTATTTAGAACTGCTTAGGAGATCGTTGGACCAAATGAGGTTCCACTTGCACTCTCTGGTCGAACGATCGGCCAGAGCCCGAGCGCTCGCCCCAAGGCACTTCAGGGTAACACCATTTTGACCAGACGTTGTATAATCCATGTTTTTATGTTCTAGATTCATTTTAGTTTGAACTTTGGACTAATACTAGGCTTTCCGCAGATTTGGAAAACTCGGACCCTTTGGAAGAATTTTCGAAGGACTTATACGACCTGTTTTCCTGCATTGCACAACTATTTTGTGTACCAAACATATATTTTACAACTCTCATGAAATACATTTTGCTGCATTATGAACTTTACCATTTGTGAAAATGTCCTACTTAACAAGATAATGAGACGACGAGATTTGTAATAGTATGTATGTAAAATACGGACAAGACTAATTGCATCGTATGACATGGTACAATAGTACATGCGGGATAAAGGCCATGGGCTTATTACGCATGTTAATTTTATGGTCAAATGTATGTGTGGATGTGATATATGGGCCTTTGATCTAATGTTGTTCCATGACCAGCGCAGCCTTAACGGGCAGGTCACTACAGAACATACATCATTAGTAGCGTGGGTCACCCGAGGTTGGACTCTATCGGGCTGTTAGTGTTATGGACAGTAGCATACAATGGTCGGGGCACCGGCATTGTATTACAGGTCCCTCGAGACAGCGTCAACCCTGGTGAGAAAGGATAATATATCGGACAGACCATACAGTTGAACTATCATTGATTCACATGATTATAACATGTACTATACCTATATTGCCTTCATGGATAACTGTCATACTTAAAATGTTGCATACTTTACCAAATAGAGTTCATCACTAAATAGCATAAGTACTATGTGCATTTTTACTCACTAAGTCTTTAGACTTACCCATTTATTTTTCTTTCCATTATTATGTATAATTGCAAGGTTTAGCTAGCATAGAAGATGATGGATGTGGACAACCAGTTGGTGGTTTGGCGAAGGACCTAATTCAGGTCATTTTTTAGGATATAAACCCAGTTTAGCTCAAGTCCATGTAGGACAATAGAGGAACCACATGGGCGGAGAATGGAGATGATTAAGATTGTCATCATGCTGGCATTACTTAAACTTAGGCGTTAATTTTGTTATCTTATTTTCAGACAATTACCTTTGGTTTTTGTAACATATTTTGATGATCGGTCTTTGACCAGTACAATTGGAGGATTTATTTATACTATAAAGTTTTATCGTTACTCTAGTTGTTATAATTGTAGTATTTAGTTGTTGCTTTCTTATTCCTGTGGTTGAAAGTCTTTCGTTGTATTCTCTCTTTTTGGAGAGGTTGCAATCCCTAGGTCTTGTTTTGTAAAGGACAAGGCTGGGAGGCGAACCATAGAGTCAATTACTAATTAATTGATTTTCACAGGGTGTTACAGATTGATGCACTAAGTACAGAAATTTTAAGAATTGCAATTCACACTATAAAAAAAGAAGAAGCTATCTTTGCTTCATGAAAACAAAATGGTGGATCAAAATTCACCTAAAAAGTTTATATAGACAATTTTCTTATGGTAATTTTTTTTTTTTAAGCACAAGCAATTTTTAAGGTCAAGTTTATCTGTAAGTTGAAATATGTCTGATAGACAAGGTTAGAACTTGTTTGTGTTTTAATTTAATTTGCAATAAATGAATCCATAAAATTGTTTTGACACTTGTTGGAACAATTCCAGGCAGGTACGACACTAGAGCAACTCTAAGCAGTCAAGAACCTCGACCTACAAGACAAAGAACAATTAAACACAAGAGCTTGCCGAAATGTACCGGGATAGCTTTGATGCCTAAGCCATTATCCTTATTGAAAGAAATAACAAATGAGATTACTTGAATGGTCAAAAGTTCTTATAACTTACCTATGGCATCATTCCTCCTATTTATACCAATTGATTCAAGTAGTGGAGGGACCCGCATTTTTTGGATCTACGAGTCGAGACGCGCAAGGTGTTTAGGTCGTAGTTGTGAGCCATGACGTGTCGCTTGTGCAAAGCCTATCGCCTTGACAAGGCACGGCGATGAGACAAGAGACAAGTGTTTGTTAGTGGCGTTGCGGCCAGGTTGCTCGAGAGGCGGCGACAAGATGAAAGTCTGCTCACATGCTTATTTGACATGATTGAGGGTAGGTGTCAGGGAAGCATGCTTATGTGATTGGGGGACTCAAGGCACGACGATAAGAAGTGCAAATTCACGTATCAAATTGTTGTCGGTGTAGGCTTCATTTGGCAATTGCTGGCTCAGAAGGGTGAGAAGTTCGAGATTGGCAAATGGAGTTGAGCGTTTTCGTTTGCAATTGCGACTTGGTTGTAAGCCGGTTTTGAGTGGCTCGCAAATGGGCCGTCAATTGGCCAGGAGCAGGTTGCGAGGTGCAACATAGGCCCTTGGGCCTGTATTTTCCTAAAACTCTTTGTAGGCGAATTTTTGTTTTGTGTAAATAAAGACCCTTTTAGCATGTCGACTTACTGGGAACTCGAGAGATTGGCATTTTGATCATGGGCCTATGGTGGGCTGGCCCAAGTCCCAACACTAAAATTACATTCTAATAGTTGGTTGAAAAACATTCTACTTAATTTTGATAGAGATTTTTTCAGAAAGTACTATTAAAAGTATTACAACTTTTAAAACTTGCAAATTAATGTAGCAATTTATATGACACTAACTACGTCTACTACTAAATAATTAAATTTAACAATTATATATACATATATATAATTGTGAAAAAAGAAATGTAGTGGGAACATATATCTTTTGATGGGCCTATGAAGGGTAGGGCTTGATGTAATGGGCCAAGCTTTAAATAAAGAAAGTCTCATGAGCAGGTTGAGACTTGAGGGGTGTGTTTTCCAATGGCCCTGGAATGGGCCTCCCTCAATATCAAAAAAAAAAAAAAAAATTCACCTCAAAATTAATTTTAACATATCTATTTTTTATACCACATCAATCATTTTTATTATTATTATTAAAATAAAAAAATCATTACAAAACAAATTTTTTATATTTTTCCATATAAAATATATTTTTTTTCACTTTTTCCTACAAAATATTTTCACTAAAACCAATCAAACACTTATTCCTAAAAAAAAAGCCTACAGTACCGGCCCTGAAACAACACCGTTCCAGGCCATTGGCAAACAGGGCGGAGAGGTTCAGAATCAGCATGCACTCAAATATTTGATAAAATCTGACAAAAACCTTCTCTTCCCATCAAATCATCGTGTCGTTGGGAAACACATTTACATCCAACGTCACGCTTCCAACCCCATCTCATCATTTCTCTCTCCCCAAAAAAACACACAAAAAAACGAATGTTTTTGAAAAACAATAAAAAAGTTTTGAGAGAAAAAAAGAAGAAGCAAGATGTGATATAAAGTAGAAATGGGATTTTGAATTATTTTTTTTTATAAGAAAAAATTAAAGAAAACTATTTGTTAATGTAAATAAAATAAAATATTTTAATGAAAAATGGTTATCTCTTTTGTAGGAAATTTCTAACAATTAAATTTAGGTTACATATTTTATATTAAATTGAAATTTTATACTATATATAAAAATTAAATATGAATGGTATAAAATAGAGTCTACCCAACCAAAAATAGTGGTTATAACACTTAAAGCATTGTAATTTTGTTGTTTTTTCCTGTGAAATCTGTGCGGAATTTTTCTTCTGTAAGCTTTGAATCGTTCCTCATCACTAGTTTTTTCTGTTGTTATAATTATCTTTCGGATGTGTTGCAACAGTTCTTTGGGTTGCACCATTTATAAAGCACCTTTACAAACCACCTTTTGTGGTGGCCAGGCTTCTTGATTGTACCAAAAAGCGATAGAACCGCATCATTTATTTAATGCATTCTCTTTTATTTCAATATCAAAGTCCAACATAAGCATAAAGTTATTAATATCAACAAAAAATTAATTTTTCAAACGGGAATAAATTTAACCAATAATAAAAAAAAAAAAAACCTTATCAATGTCTCCATAACTCTAAATATTGTAAATTAAATTACAATATATATATATATATATATATATATATATATATATATTGTAAATTGGTAATATGTAGTTTATTATTAGAAGTGCAAGTGTCGAGTCCAATCGCCGAACAACACGTGAGGTGATGGAAAGTAAAGGACAGTGACAAAGTTTTTGTAATTGATTGAAGTGATGGATTTTTATTTATTTATTGGGAATTGTTTGTTCGGATTCAACTTTTGTACGTATAATCTCAAGTATTTTGTAAGCAAGCACTAATTTATATAATTTTTTTTTTTAATTTCTAACTTATATTTTTTTTAATAGGAAAAAAATATATAAAATTAGTTCATGTAGTTTACCTGATTTACAATTAGCTTCCTACGATATCAAAATAAATTAAAAGGTTCATGAAGTACGACAAAAAAAAAAATTTACTCAATAAGGTCAAATTCCGTCAACAAATTTAACAGATTTCGTTAATATGACATTTACTTAAATAGAATACATATTACAATTTTATTGACTCTAAGGTTTCACGCAATCGAAATTTGTTATGTCGGTGGACGAAATTTGGCTGTAAGGACTAAATAGTTTTTTTGGCATACCTTAGGGACTTCTGAGTTCATTTTGATATTACATTTAACTAATTGTAAATCGGGTAAATCACGTGGACTTATTTTGTATTTTTTTTCCTTTTTAATATAAGATTTTTTTTTTTGGATGAGCAAAAAGTCAGAGAGTAGTGGTGGCCATTATGAGGCTTTAGGGGTGCCAAAGCTTTAAAAAAAAAAAAAAAAAAAAAAAAAAAATTCTCTCATACTTACGCAAGTTATCACTCGGCACCTTCAAAAAAAATTTAACGGCACCCCCAATATAAATTGTTTGGCTCCGTCACTGGGCGAGAGAGATCAACTGTGGCTATTTTACCTGAATGTGACCATAGTAGCACCTACCCGTCAGCTAGTAGCCAAGGAACCTAAACGATGAGAACAACAAACGCTTCCTTAAGTCCGACGGCTATATAATTGTTATTACAAATTCATTACTTAGACAATTCTTAACAACATACGGATGATGCATAGCAGCTTCTCTCTCTCTCTCTCTCTCTCTCTCTCTATATATATATATATATATATATATATATATATAAAGTATTACAAAATTCACATTGTTTGTTTTAGATAATAAAGGGAAACTTTATACAAATATGAAATAATTAACCACAATATAATACTGTATTAATTAATTAACATCCAAATGCTTTGTCAGTCAGAGGATTCCAACCTCGACCAACAGTGAATCAACGTTAAAAAAAGAAAGAAAAAAAGCTTATTGTTTTAATTTATTAGATCATTATCAAACTGGTACTATGAAAATGGACAGAAAATTCACATGAGGCCTTGGGATCAGCAGCGGACAGCGAATATTTACTTCCCTTCACAACCACAAACTTTATTTTTGAGGTATTTACAACCACAAACTTTTATTTATTACTATTTTTTTTGTTTTTTTTAAGGTAATATATTTACAGCCACTAACTTTTTTTTTTTGTTTTTTTGTTTTTTAAGGTAATATATTCACAGCCACTAACTTTTTTATTTTATTTTTTAATGAGGATATATATTTAGAGTCACAAGCTTTGGTGACCGGGGAAGTGGGGGAAGTACCTGCAGTATAAAAAACAGCCCTTATTAATAATGCGCCTGTGCCGATTGTACCCAAGGGCTTGATTTGTTCAATGTTCTTATCATGAATTGGAGAGGGTGGTTTGGACTTTTCGCATGGTGGGGGGGTGTTCTGGCTTACTCACCAAGCTAATTCTTTCCATTTTAGGAAGGTTCTCCCTTGGCCAATGGCTTTTTGTATGGAATGCGACAAGGGCCAAACATCCAATCAGATTCCCTCTGTTCCTCTTTTCCTTCAATAAATATCTCCGACCAAACAAAGTGGAACCATACAATATCAGATTCCTAGTTACTCCCATGGGGTCCCATGCTTTTGAGCTTTCTCACGGTTTTGTATTCAATGGGGGACCTTTCTATTCCTTGTCTTCCTCTAACATCTTTCCTTTCCTTCAATGTCTTTCTTTTTTGTTGTCCATATACATTGCAATGTTTCGAATGTTCAACTCTAATAGGTTGGTTCGAGTCGTGTATCTCGATCATTTCGTCTTTGTTATGAAGCACACGGTACAAACAATTCTTTTGAGTCACGATTGATAGCAAAAGCTTTAACTCATGTGGAAGGAGCGTTTCGCACGATGCTCTAAAGGTCGAAAGTCCCAACATCTCAAATCTAAAATGTTGTTGAGAGAAACATTATAAATAGAGTCAACATTGTAGTAATCTAATTAAAATACTATTTTGTTAAGCCCGCACCCGATTAGCCAATTAAATTAAAGTAGCTAAAAATTTGCTGAGCACCGTAGCACGACAATTAAAATCTAATAATAATAAATATTTGTTGAATTTGGATGCATGTAGATCGGTGAAAGAGAGAAAGGGAATGAATGCATCACGTACGTAGACGTACGTTATCTTGTGTCATCATTCATTATTGTTTTATTTTATATACTTATAAAGAAAAAAAAGGGGGGTGGATATGCTAGCTAGTCTTTTGTTTTTCCTGCTTTATCTCAACTTTTTTTTTATTTTCAAAATCGAAAAGTCTAATATTTATTAACTATATAAATAGTAAAGATGTAGAAGGTCCATATCATATTTGTGTACGAAGATTGTATATAGGATACTGGGGACCAAAACGACACATGAATAAAATAAAAATATATATATATAGATGAAGCAGAATAAAAAACTTAGGTCCACTGAAGAAAAGAGGAAGAAGAGTATCAGTAAATGGATGTTTATTGGCTGGCATCTGATGTTGTTGGAAGAGTGAGTTAGAATATAAAAAGCATAAAGTAAAAAAGTTAGAATCTATTTAATGTAAGAAAAGCAAAAGGTGGGGGGAAGGCATGTATAAAAAGGGGCCATAATCCCCTCATTGAAGCTGAGCACAAGAATATATAGGCCAGGTATGCCGAGAGATAGGGACCCTTTAACGGTAGGGCGTGTGATAGGGGACGTTTTGGAGCCCTTCACAAGGTCCATTTCTCTCAGGGTCACTTACAACAACAACAGGGAGGTCAATAATGGTTGTGAGCTCAAGCCCTCCCAGCTTGTCAACCAGCCTAGGGTTGATATTGGCGGTGAGGATCTCAGGACTTTCTACACTCTGGTAATTAATTAACCTCCATTTTCTTCTTTCTTCTTTCTTCTTCCTTCTTCTTCTTCTTCTTCTTCTGATCATGATGATGATAATGATGATGATATTCATATATACTGCAGGTTATGGTGGATCCTGATGCTCCTAGTCCAAGCGATCCCAACCTAAGGGAGTACTTGCATTGGTGAGCTAAATACACTTAATTAGGGTTGCTTATTTAATTTCCCACCAGGTTTAAGGTTTTTAAGTAGGTGTATAACCTTAATCATATATGTTTCGTGCTTGAGAGCTGCCTGTTTTTTTCTTTCTAATAATATGAAAAAGTCATTCCATTAATCTCTCTGCGTGTGATTAAGTGTCTGAGTCCAAAAAAAAAAAAATAAAGTGTTTAGTATAGAGTCATAGACCAAGACAATCCATGTCTGCAGAGGGGGGTGGGGGGAATGGGATGGGTGATGGGTGATGGGTGGGTTAAAACTGTGGAAATCAAGAAGAGATATAGGTAGATAGGGATATGCATGTGATCAGAAAGTGAAAAACCTTTTCTTTTCTTTTTTTAATTTAAAATATATATGGGAAATTGAAAATGGGTAATTGTACGGAAAGGATAAGGCAAAAAATAATTGCTTAGAGGGTGACCAAGACCATGCAGAAACTGATGAGGGGTTTTGTTTAGAAAGTAGTACAGTAGAGTTGTCTGTGTTTGGTGTTTGGTGTTTGTTGGATTGATGGATTGATATGTATATCTCATTCTCATGCCACAACAAAATTATATGGAGGAGGACCACTATTTTAAGTATCGTTGGATTCACAAATGTTTTTGGATATCTAATCTGGGACCCCCTCCTTGTACTATCAAAGAAATAAACCCTATCTTCTTCTTCTTCTTCTTCTTCTTCTTCTTCTTGTTCTTATTCTTCTTTTCTTTCCTTGTCTTTTCCTTTTTTTTTTTTTTAAACAAAGACAATATTTCCATAACTTTCTCTTGTCTGGGACGTGAGAATCATTTTCACTGTCCATCATCTTCTCTAAACTCCACATTCCTTGTCCTTTTTTTTTTTTTTTCTTTTTTTCTTTTTTTTTTTTTCAAGTTTTGGTATATATATGTTTACCCTTTTGTCCTCATGAGTGCCAAGGTTAATTTCACTGCAGTGCATGATAATTGGTGACACCTATTCCTCCATCCAAGGGAGAGAACAGAACGTTGACGATCAATCAAGCCTATTCAATTCGCTGGCCGGGTTTATTTATACAGCAGGAAACCATTAATTGAAACAATATATATAATAAAAAAAAAAAAAAAAATGGCCGAAGCACACACAATAATAATATATTTAAATTAATTAGGCTGGCTCGATATTAATTTATAAGTTAATTAAGAACTGATCTCGTCTCTGTGGACTTGGTAGGTTGGTGACTGATATTCCAGCAACTACAGGCGCAAGCTTTGGTGAGTTTAATTAAATTAATGTTTAGGATTTGATGATTTTCTCTACCATATTATTAGTAAAATTAATAATAATCTAAATTGTTGGTGAAAATGACTATGGGCAAAGCATTGTCATTTTCCTATATATTTTAGTTAAAAAAAAAAAAAAAAAGTATATTAGTTGTTGTTTGTGGTACGTAATTAGTAAATATGAAATGGATATTGATATTGAATGTAGGGCAAGAGGTAGTGTGCTATGAAAGTCCACGACCAACGGTGGGGATTCACCGGTTTGTGTTTGTGTTGTTCCGTCAACTAGGGAGGCAGACAGTGTATGCACCAGGGTGGCGCCAAAATTTCAATACGAAGGACTTTGCTGAGCTTTACAATCTGGGATTGCCGGTGGCAGCTCTTTACTTCAATTGCCAGAGGGAAAGCGGCTCAGGCGGAAGGAGAAGATGACTCCCTCTCTCTTTATTTGCATAAATTAATATCTATATATATATAGTTTAAATAAGAAACTAGCTAGCTAGTCTCTCCTACTACTTTATGTATGTTAATCTATGAGCACCCATTTTTATTTTCCTACTCATCACTCCCTAATCTCCTTCTATATCCTTAATTAACTACTAATTCATCTGGGGTTGTAAACTATTCAACCTCTATTAATTGTTTGGATATGGAGTAGCTTGCTGCAAGCTTTTTGAGGTATTTATTGGAACTTTTCAAAATTGACTATAAGATTTATGTTGAGCAATACAGAGGTGACTCTCAAGGGAAAGTGCAGTAATCCTAAGGACATGGATTGAGCTAATTTACTAAGATTTCATTAATAATCAACTTTGAGAACAACGTTGCTTTGATGGGTTAGGGGACGATAGATTCCATATATATATATAATATTTTCCCAAATCCCATAATCATAATAATTGAATTTTATTGCAATCTTTCTATTAATTCTTAGGAATTATTTTGTAATAAGTGCATGATTGCAATTTTCCCATTAGTAGGTGATTTTGTTATAATTATGTTCCTAGAATAATATGAAATTGTGCTATCAAGGAGTAGCTCAATCAGTAGTGAACCACAAGATGATTGAGGCATCCTAAAAAGTTAGTGTCACATTGAAAAGATGAATTGGTCATACATGCTAAGGCTCATTAGTTCCTTATTAGAAAAAATTGAGGTTGAAAGTGATTCTAAGAAATTTCAATTATAACTTGATTAGTCATCTTAAAGCCATAACGCAAATGTGGCTAACACTTTCCTTTTAAGTCGCTACAAAAATCCTCTCCGTGAAATGAAGTAGATGTCATATGACAATTTATCAAGGAAATTGCTTTACACTATTTAAAAGTTAATCCCCTCAAAATAATCAATTGGAGACCAAATCCGGCAATCCCCTCGAAATGATCATTTATCCCCCTTTTTTTTTTTTCTTTTAATTTTCAAGCGATAGAAACTCTTGGAATCTTATCACAAATTGGAGCACCTACGAAAAAATAATGAAGCAGAAAAAAATAAAAAATAAGGGCCCTTGACTTGAGGATAGTGACTTGGTGTAAGGCTTAAGGAGAGCGAGGAAGAGCTGCCAAAGGGGAGGAGAGGATCAATAAATTTTTGCCGGTGGAAGATTTGGAGGGAAACCAACCCCCACCGGAGGGAAGGGAGGCCAAGAGGAGGAAGAGAAAGGTGAAGAGAATTAAGATAGGCGACGACGGTGTAGGCGGGTCGGATAGGACTAAGAGGTCAAGTTGCAGAAAAGAAAACTAAATGGGGTAAGGAAAGGGGATCAAAATCCCCATTTATTTTTAAAAAATTGCGAATCAGCACTTTCATAAATCTAAGTCATTGGATATAACTAATGGCTTAAAATAAGACACCTATTAAAAAGTGGGAGGCATATTCCCGAGGTTGAATTTTTTTTTTTTTTCCCCCAAAAGCTTGCTTCTTCCTTTCTTTTTTTTTTTCATCTTTTTCTAGGAAAAAAAAAAAAAGACACACACACACACCAAAATTTAAACCAAAACCAGACCCCTTTTTGTTAAGTAATGTTAAAGACCATCTTTTTATCCTCCAAAAGCTGATGTGGCTTTCAAAATCACTATTAAATCAAAATTCAAGTATAATTCATTTAAAATTTAATGATGATTTTAAAAGTCACATCAGCTTTAAGAGAATAAAAAAATGGTCCTTAACATTACTCATTTTTGTTACTCGCTCTCAAAAAACCCAAGTCTGCTCAGTTTGACATCTCTCATTCTCCCTCTCCTTTTCTCTCTCTCTCTCCATTGATGACAACCGAGTCATGCCACAACTAATCCACATTTCCTCTTTGGTTTCCTTTTCATCGGATTTTTTTTTAAAAAAAATATATTTTTGGTTTATGGGTCCATAATCAACATGTATACTCAAACCAGCTACTAGAAGTCTAGAACCCAGAAAAGTAATAAAAGTTTTCCACAATTCCCACTAATAGATTTACTTGCAGCTTGGGTCATTAAAAGTTTTCCACAACAATAATCATTATGTTTACTCAATTTAGCTACTAGAACCCAGAAAAGCCATAAAAGTTGGTATCATCATAACATTTGAAAAGGCGTGGTACAGTGACGCAAACCCATTAAACTTTTGAAAAAAAAAAAAAAAAAAAAAGGAATGAATTCAGAGACGGCGTCCGAATTTTGACAAAGACCAACCAGAAGAATACATTGAGGTTGAAAAGAAGAAGGGGAGGGCAAGAGAAGCGAAGGGGGGACCGAGACAAGACACCCACTTTTTAGTGTCTTATTCTAAGCCTTTAGATATATCCAATGGCTTAGATTTATAAAAGTGCTGGCCGGCAATTCTTTAAGAATAGCCCGGGATCCTAATCCGGGAAAGAGGGAGAGAGACAGACGAAGAGGCCAGGGGAGAGACGCAACAAACAAGCTTCCAACTTTTGAGAATGCGCATATGATGAAAAAAGGCACTCTAATTGACACTTAAAAGCTTGGTTTTTCTTTTGGTGCAAACAATAGGGGATTCCAACATTCTATCTTTGAATGAATGTTGATTTATAAGAAGTAACTTTTTACATTACAAAAAAAAAACACTAATAACTTGTAATTCAATTCCCTCATCTGAAACAAAAAAAAAATTAGTGTAACAATTCAGTATCCGGGAAGACCAGCAAATGACAAACACATGCCATGAAAGAAAGTGAGGCAGGAATGGATGGGGGAGAGCTAGCATTGTGAGAGAAACCAGATCACTAAACAAAAGCAAGGAGGCTACACGTGTTATTATATGTGCAACTGTGATACCCCCTGGTCAGCAAAACCTGGCTTCAAAGATGGCTGAGGAGAGGTTTCATTGGGGTTGTTGTTGATACTTTTAGCAGTAGGCGGCAAGCATCTTTTTGAAAAGAAGGCAGCAATATTTTTTGCCCTCCCCACACCCTTTTCTGGTAATTGAAAAAACGAAAACTCAATTAGTCTCAGATAAATAAATTAAATCCTTCAGATGATGAAATCTAAGACAATCCAGATTTTAGTGCATAACAAGTACCTGGCGACAAGCCAAGCTTGTCCAAAATTTCTTTCTTGACCTGCATCACAAGATAATCATACCTTTCAGCAATTCATAACCAACTCTTTTATTTAAAATCCAACAAGCTAAGCGTAGACTGAGCATAGTCGGAGTCGAAGACATGAAACAAATAATCACATATGCATCTTTCATCAAGAGAGTCAAAATATTCATTATTCTAATGAGAAAAGGAAAGTTTTCTCAAGAGTAATTCGAATTACAGGATTTAAAATATCAAAAAGATGCTATCTCCATTAGTCAAAGAGAATTTTACGGAGTAAAATTCCCATAAAAATATAATTTATTTTTAATTTTTCATTAAAATACAATATTCTAATTTTTCGTTCATTTTAAGGTTATTTTTGTCCTTCTATAATGTGTTGCGTGATTTGAAATCAACCAAAGATAGTCAATTTCCAAGGAGGTCATTTTACATATAAAAGAGAATTAATGAAGAAGTCTTTCGGTAGTAGCATATTCTATTCAGTTTTTTAGCCTTTTTGAGGTCAACTTGTCTTCACATGGCGGACACAAAAGTGGGGAATTCACTTTATAAATAGTATGGACATATCAATCCGATCCCTTCACCAAAAATCTCCATTTTCATATTTCTTTCCAGATGCTTAGAAAAATGCATGCACACAGGTATCCTCACCCTCACCATGCAGAAAAAAGAGTCACTGACCTGCCAGCGGTTATCCATAAAATCCGATACCTCACGTACTTTACTTCTTAACAGAGTCTTTGAGGCAGCAGGGAACTTCTGCTGCAAAGATTCTACAACCTTACTGATGCCCTGTGGGGATGATTGAATTGCAGACACCTGAAAAACCGCAAGACTACTGTTAGTACCCAAGGATTGCATGCCATCACAATAAAATCAAGGGCAAGAACAAAATATTCCTTCCTGAAATTTCATAGTATCAATAAGCTGCAGAAAAAAAAAACACACACACATCTTTTTCTCTCATGAATGTCTGATTTTACATCTCGAATGAAATGCATAACTTACAATTGTTGGTAAGTCTGATTCCGTTATGGCATTCACAGTTGAGATTGGCGTGCTGCTGCCCTTGGAACCCGACAGGCAAGCTTCTTGATCCTCATCTTGAGTGTTTTCAATCGATATCTCTATGGGTGGGCCATCAGGGAAAACACGCATACTCAGAGCTTGCAAACACATCTGCTCCAGCTTAGGAGTACCACTAAGATCCTCGGCCATTAACAAAGCAGTCTTCTCATGTATCAAATTTAATATAATCAAGGGCTGATTTTTCCGAAGAGCATGCTCAGTCAAATTGTTAAGATATTTTTGCTGTCGAAGCAATGAGCAGAACTCATCTCTCTTTGAGTCTTGCTTACAGTTAGGTGAGCTTCTGGCCTCCTCCACTGCAACATCAGTTTCCATTCTCTCAACTTGTACTCCCTGCATGCACAAAACAAACAAATTTTAAAGAAGTATTTTTTAAGTGGATTTGATATTGTGAGAAAGAACAGATCCTAGAGATAATGAATTTTTAGGTGTGCTCATGGTGATTGAACTTGTGGCTAAATCTTAGGCCCTTGGGGTCAGATAAACAAACAGTGAATTTCAAGACAATCTCATTTCATCTTTCATAATTTGGAAGTCGTCACCTTTTTATGTCTTTATTATTTACAAGTATCACTGTGAATCTCAGTGAAGTTGCAGCAAAATAGAATTCAAACAAGCAAAGACCTTTTGAGACCCTAATAGAATAAACTAGGCAAGTTTCAAATATTTCCATGAAGCTAATGCATAAATGTGCTTCAATGAGCTCCCACATTCTCGTGATTCAAGTATTGGACATCTCACACATTATAGTATCTTCTTGGTACCTCATACTTGATGAAATACCTTGTATTGGGTGACTTTTTATTTGCAATTATAGTTCATTTTCACTTCTTTCATATTTCTAGCAGAAAGATATTTTTATAATGATGATATTATATCAGAACAAGGTGGATCAAATTTGAATTGCTCATATAGTTAGAAATTCGAAGAAATGTACAAGCAGGAGTTTTCTTAATGTGGTTTTAATCAATGCAAGTGGTCTAGAAGAAACAAAAGTGGACTCCTCCAATATTCAACTTCTCTACAAAAGATAAAGAAAATGTAAAGAAGCAGAAGTTTGTAGCTACTTGATTTAATATCCTCTGCAAGACATTTTCACTTGTAGTTAGAACCAATGACTATATTAACAATGGATAAGGGTAAGAATGACTCTAATAACTTCAAAAATAGCAGGTGAGGGCACTTTAGGAAATGAGGTTGTCATTCTACACATCAAATTACTTTTGCAACCTGGATATTATGTTAACAAAACCACCAAATCAGAGTATGGATCATCCATAAATACATTACCCGTGGACTAATACGAACACAATTTTTAATCTTGTTTTGGAGGGGGAAGTATGCACACTATAAAGCATATGGGTAAAATGCAGGGTCTCAACTGTCAGCTCATACCTCATTTTCAGAGAGATACCCATCAGGTACAAAAAATCCATCTTCACTCTCATCTTCTTCATCAGCTCTTGAACATCCTTCCTCTAGACTTTCCTCTTCTTCATCTTTATCGCAATCTGAAAGACTTTCACCAGGGTCCTCCTGGACAATTAGGATGTCAGTTTTGGACATAATCTTTAGAATATGGATTAATTTAAATAACTTCATAGAAAGAAAAGGATTTAATTGCATTAACAAAACTTTGACAGTACCTCTTCCCATTCCTCATCACTATCTTCATCATAATCCACATCTGGGTCCTTCTTAAAAGGGTGGCGTGGGCCAACAACATGACTGAAAAGATAGATAAAAGCACAGAAAATCAATGCCAAATTCAACCCCATGGCATTCTATGGGTCTAAGCAACACCCTAGGTGAGACATCTCTGTTAAACCTTACAAGAATACTATATATCAATTGTAGCTTCTTGAGACAATACATTTTCAAAGACAAGTATAGAAAAGTGCAAGCTAGACTACAGATATTATATAATGTTAAGATTCAATTTCCAACTCTTGCATCAAAGGCAGTAATAAAATCAAATCTAACTTTAAAATGACTCAGAAGAGCATATGAAGCAATGTGTTTCTAACAAGAATAGACCAAATTTGAGAGGAGCATGCATACATACGCTGATTCATCATCTTTTTTATTTATATAGTGTACCTGCATATACTGAAAACAAAGATTAATTAAGTCCCAACCACATCCTATATAACCACCAGAGGGATAGGCTTGGTGGTAAGGGACTTGCTCCCATGTGGTTTGGTGAGGGGGAGGACATGGATCCGAGTCTCTATGGGCATGATACTAAGAGACAAGACTTATGTCCATTAATCCATGTTCACCGGCTTCCTGTCACTATGCCCTTAATCAGGCTGAGGTCACTCTACAGTTTTGATGCTATGGGCATGATACTAAGAGACAAGACTTATGTCCATTAATCCATGTTCACCGGCTTCCTGTCACTATGCCCTTAATCAGGCTGAGGTCACTCTATGGCTTTGATGTGTCTTGAAAGAGAGCCTATGTATCCCCACATTGCAAACCTGTCTAGACCCCTCTTGATTGTTGCCTTAGCAGTAACTTGCTACTATGGTTACACCTAAATAGAAGTTCCAGCTTCTGGTTACCTCTTTTACCCTTTTGCTTTTTTTAAAACACACACACACACACACACATCTCATATACTCACGTTTAATAGCTCAAATCATTATAATAGTTTAAAAGGCATACTTCAGAATTTATAAGGTACAAACTCATTGTAACATCTGTAATTGCTTGTATAATCTTATTATTGAAAACCACATCACTTTTTGGATATAATGTTACAGAAACTCCACGTCCAATAGAAGTACAAAGAACACCAACACAGAACCACAACATATAAAGCACTGAAGAGCAATTGATTTTCTGCTTCTGCTTGCTCATCATTACCTAGGGAATTCAAGCAGAGACATGCACACAAATAGATGAGAAATGCCACCTATATTTACCTATCAAAACATAAATCACTAATCAATTATTTGAGGCATTATTCATTTGAAATTAAGCATGGTAAGCAGACAAGTAATTAGAAAGTTGGATTCTACAAGAACACTTTTGTTAGAAAATTCTGATTCTATACACACAATGTAAATATTCTAATAAGATCTATATTAGTCTCATAGAACAGAAGACAAAGTCAAATTAATATAACAGGAGCCTACCTTTTTTTACGCCAAATACCATAAAATGCAGGTCTATGGCTCTTATCAAACTGCAACAACTGCTTCCCCCAGTTACACTTACTGACATTGCAAAGAGAACTATCTGCATTAGCATGGTATGATCTTTCATCAGAAGTCTGTTCTCCCCATCCACAAACAAGCTTATCTATGCCCAAGTCATCATCATGAGCCAGTCCTCTACTAGTTGAGAGCTTAAGCTCCTTAAATAGCTTAGTCTTAGGCTTCTGACGAATGCCCCAATGCTGCTTTCTGTTTGAACAGATAGAATGACCTAAGCAGCGCCAAGAAGAAAAGTGTAACCTGCATAGTGCATCAAACTTTAGTTCCAAGATTTTCAAGAATAACATGGCTCAAAGAGTTAAATAGTATGACGAGGAAACCCACTTGCGGATTTCGTCACCATTGATGTCATCATTTGACGATAGGGCAGAGTCCATTGATAAAGTAACTGCATCAGGCATATTTCCACACTTTTTACTTGATGAATCAGATGTGGCTGCTTTGGCTGAAGATTGGTCATTCTTGCATGATGGGCTAGTTTTGCTTCTCATAAGAAAACGTTCCATGATTGAAGCCTGCTTTTGTATAGAAAGTTGCTTTCTCAGTTCAGCTTCTTCCTTTTCTCGACGCCTTTGATCCTTCTCAGCTTCCTCTTGCTGCTTCAAAGAAATACAAGTAAGAAGCAGAAAAACAACTAAGCAGAAAGAGTTAACAAAAGTTAAGTTAGCCATATCTACCCTAACGGGCATGACACCAGTATATTAGGAATAAGATAAACTTAACTATTTAGATTCATATCAACTATTCAGCCCATTTTATGACAGAACATCTAGCCCACAAGCTCTTTGCAAACAAATGAAAAGCTTGTTCTGTACAAAAGACCTGTGCACCTATGGGAGACTTCTATTTTTGTTTCTTTGTTTTTAAACTATTGTAACCTTGCAGAAAAGTATGATCAATGAACTCAAGCAACATATCTCGTCACCGTGAAGATCTACTAAGAAAGCAGCTGAAGCCATAACTAAATGCCATAAAAAAGAACTACACTTACAGTTTGCCCTTTCTCCTTCTGAAGTTCACGTTCCATTCTTTTCTTCTCTTTTTCAGCTTCTCTTTTATTTCTCTCCATTTCTTTAATTAGCAATTTCTCTTCTCGTTTTGCTTCCTTTTCAGCCCTACACAGCAAATTGAGGGGAAAATATTAAAAAATAAATAATAGCACCAAGCTTATAGATCCACTGCAGATACATACATGTCTGCTCCATTTTTATGTAACAGCTTATCCATATATGAACGTATTTCTGCTTCATTATGCACTTTAACAAGCTTTTCCAATGCCTTTGTCAGGTTGTGTTCGCAATTCTTATCAGTCTCTGACTTTCGTAATGCTGTCATCATTCCTGAAATATGCCACAAACTCTATCAGAGCGCAAGACTCACCTAAGTGTGAATAGAGAAATAATCAATAGGAGCTTAAAGAATTACCAAAGTTTTACTATACATCTAAATATATAGACATAAACCTCCTGCTTTAACCACTCTATAAGCCCCTCTCTTCCATTTGTATGGAACTTTAAAACTGTTGCATTTACCTTTTGTCCAATAAATGAGGGATCACCATTTCTCTTGCTCGTGGCTTGTCAATTCCCAAAATGTCTGGGAATATACAAAACTTCAGATCTTCAGCTCATGTGATAATCATCACATGCTAAAATCGAGCCACCCAAAGAGGAAACATTGTTAAGACTCTCCGAAAATCCAACCCCAATACTCAAAATATTGACCTAGAGCAGATGAAAGTTCAACATGGCAAGGCAGCAATTTTTTGTTCTCCAAAAATCTCTACACAATCTTTATAACATTATTCCACTGATGCATCTTCTTTCTCTGGCCTCATTCAAAGAACATGGAATGCCTTTCTCCAACCACAATCCACACCCCCCCCCCCCCTTTTTCTTGCTCATTTCTTCCTTTAATTTTTCAAGAACAAAAGTTATATTCAATCAAAATATTCTATTCAAGGTCACTCACTGTAATAATGCTCCACAACCCAAGGCATATTACCAATCTTAAACCCCCTTTACTCCTTAGCTTTTAAAATTATACACAATTTTCAACATAACTCGATTATAATTTTTGACAAACAAGAGACTTTTACCATCGCACATAAAGTTCAACCACAAGCAATGAATAGGAACAAACAGGACAAATGATAACCTCACGTTTCTCCGTTCTGAATATGTAATGTACTCAAAGCATAATGAATAAACAAATAAAGCCATATATTTAAGCACTCATATACTTACCAGAAACTGCAATAATCCTCTCATGGATCTTTTTTCGACAAGTGCGCCTAAAATTCAAGGTTACACGCATAGGTTTCGGAATCAACTTTACATCCCTTGTCTACAAAATAATCAAAAAAAACCAATTAATACACCGGCAGAGAGTAGATACACCAAATAAACACAAAGATGGCAGTCAACAAAGTTACATGTGCTACATAGACATTAAAAGCAGGTGAAGAGTGAGCAATGCAATCTCCCATAAGATTTGCTAAGAGGTGACAACATATAACCATGGTGGAACACAAGAAATAATACTGAGTACACCCAATAAACCCAGGACATTGCAAAACAAGTAAATTCTAGAGTTATCCAATAAGCTCTGCAAGTCGAAGGACAATAAACGATCAAAAGAGCAAGATAAACAGTTCTGTGAAAGAAAAAAAATCTATCAAATATATCAAATCTCCAATAAAAGCTACAGAACTTATTATTACACATTTGACACTGTTAAAGAACAAGAAAGACAAACACATAAAATGAATAAAAACTATATTAATATTCAAAAATAAATTAATGAAATTATTTATCAACCACAAAATTGCATATATCCACATTTCGGGCATACCGATTAACAGGACAATCTCAAAAAGATTTACACAGACATCAAAACTAAAGCAGAGACGAAGTCGATTCCCTCCCTACACCAGATTATATCCAATCAATGAGCATACTATCCCGCGAAAAAGCAAAATTCTAGACTATCACGGCAAAGAAGAATGATGAGACATCCAGAAACAAACAAGACGATGAATGTATCCACTACCTGGAAGCTAACCAAAATTAAGGACACCACGTACGACAGTTAAAGAACAAAAATAGAGTCGCGAAACACAGAACGAAAAATAAAACAAACCCGTTAAGACATACCCAATTGCAAACCGACAGGAGCCCAAAAAAAATCCAGTAAGCAAAAATGTCAAAAATCCATAACCGAGCAAGAAAGTTCGAAAACCAACACCATATCAGACATGCACAACAATCAAAACAGCAACCAAGAAACTTCCATCCCAACACCAAATCAAACACAATGCACCGCATAAACCCATAATAGAGTAGAATAAACCCATTACGCCAAAACAAACGAAAAACCAAGAGAAGACCCAAACTCTCACCTCCCAACACCAAAGGCACGCCTCGGACTCATCCTCCAGCACATCCGCCTCCGCATTGGGCACCCCGTAAATCACCCTCTGCCCCACAAACAGCACACTGCTCTTCACCGACGCCACCGTGACCCCTCTCCCCTTCACCTTCTCGTGAATCTCTTCCACAAGCTTCGACAATGGAAGCTCACTCTCCTCCATCGACGCCGCCACCACCGCATTGGTCGAACCGCAAATACCCAGATCGAAAACCACTCTTTTTTCCTTCAATTCCTTGTAGTAACTGAACAACCCGTCGAGTTCTGCGCTCAGAGCCTCGATCTGTGCCGCTTTTTCCTCAGGTTTTGGGGGCTCTTGTCCCAAATACGCCCTCTTTCGCTTCTGGGTCTTTCTAGGTCGATCCTGACAGTTCATTTCCTGGCCCTTTGGGTCCTCATCCATGTCGATTATCACGGTCTCCACCACCATTTCCAACCCTAACGAAAAACCCTCGCCCCCAGAAATCGCCGATTGCGCACAAAGCAACCAGGGATTTGAGTTTCACAGTCTTTGCTGTCACAGATAAATGCTCTGGTTTTACTTTCTGAATTCTTTTCTTTTTCTTTTTCTTTTTCTTTTTTCTTTTTCCTTCTCCTCTGTCTGTTGAGTGTTGGGTGCGAAAGTGATATAAATAATTTGATGTGAACAAAATTTTAATTTTTTATTAAACAAAAATATGGAAAACTTTTATTAAAAAAAAAAAAAAATCCCTGATTTTCCCGCCAAAGGAGATGGTGAAGAAATTTTGCCGGTTATATCAAACTTCGTTTGCCGCGCCTTTGTTTTGGCTTTGCTAGAATGCGCAAGGCGGGCGCGACGGACAGGGTGTGGGACACGTGTCAAGGAAATCTGTGCCCAGATAGCAGATGATCGTGCCACGTCCGCTTCTTGATCAGTTTCTGTTTAAGTCAACTTAAAAAAGAGAAGAGTAAAGAGTGAGTCCTGTGATTTATTAGCCTAATTTTAATTCTCTTCAAATTTCTAAGATAATTTAGAACAAAATTTCTAAGACAATTTATATAGAATTCGAAGGTTTTCTTTTATTATTATTTATAAGTAAATTGAAAAAGGAAGAAGAATGATTTTTTTTTTTTTTTTTTAGGAAAAATAATGAATTAGATCCACTAGAGATAGCCATTTTCATTTGTTTTGATTCAAATGGAAAATGCCTATACGGGAATAAAAATATGATAAATGTTACTACACTTCTTCGTATTCCTTATGATTTCTTATGATTCTATGTGGATATTTTTTATTAAAAAAAAAAAAAAAAAAAAAAGAGAGGAATTGGTGGGTAAGGGTTTTTTTTTTAACTTTTTTAAAAAACAATATTTACATAAAAAAAAAAAAATCAGAAGAATACTAAGAATAACGGTAACATTTGTCTTACTACAAAAAAAACCTATACAATTACAAGGATATAAATTTCATTAAATTTGTGTGGGTAAGAAATACGTAGTAGGCGCTTAGGAAAACTAAAAAGCTTAGAAAACAAAAATACTTGGTAGGCAACAATTTATTACAAAAAAAAAAAAAAAACGTTCTTCGAGAAAAAACAAATTTCGTAAAATTGTTTACAATGATGCAATATTTTCCATCCATTTATAACACTCATATCACACAAGCTAGGATGGCATATTTTAAGTGGCTTATAATGTTAATTATTTTTTTAAAAAAAAAAAAAACATAAATTACTTAAAACACGTAATATCAACTATTTGTCAAGGGTATGATAAATGGATGTGAAGTATAACATTGCTCAATTGTTTAAAATGCTTAGATGCATAAAAAAATAAATGCACTTACCCTTATGAACTCACACCTATTTTGCAGTTATTTCAAACTACAATTTGTGTCATTGATAAGTAGGGCTGTAAACGAACAAAACTACCCGTGAGCTCGCTCCGGATCGGCTCGATAAAACTTGGCTCGTGCTCGACTCGATTATTAAATGAGCCGTTCGTGGACACAAAACTATACTCGATTAGTAAACGATACATACTCGTATAAAACCCGGCTCGCTCGTTTAAAGTTCGTGAACATACTCGTACAGGGGCTCGACTCGCTTATTAGCGCGACTCGTATATATATATATATATATATATATATATATATTAAAATAGCTTATATAATATATAACTTATTAAATAGTATTTATGCTTATATAGTACGTAGCATAAATGCTAAATATATATAGTTAAAATATTAATAATGTAGTCATACAATGTATAACTATTTATAGTTAACTAGTGTTTTGTGTGTATTAAACTAAGTTAACTAATTAGTTAATTGGTTTAGTTATATATATAAAGAGCTAAATGGATAATATAAATAAAAAATAAAAAAATAAAAAAAAAAAAAAAATAATGTTAGATAATTTGTATATATAATAAACGGTTTTTTTTTTTATCAAAGTTGCCCTCAATTTGTTGGTTGGGAAGTAAATCGTTTTTACTAATATAATTTGTCTCATTGGGAAGATGAGTCATTTAAGTTTTTTTTTTTTTTTTTTTTAAGTTTGTATTAGTTGAGCCGGCTTGGCTCAGCTCGCCTGGCTCGACTTGGCTACTAGGCGAGCTCGAGCTCGGCTCGCACAAGGAATTTTCCTTGGTGAGCCGAGCCAAGCTTAAATTTTGAAGCTCGGCATGAGCTTGAGCTCGTGAAATTTTTAAATGAACCAAGCTTGGACAGTCTTGGCTCGCCCATATTTAGCTTGTTTACAGCCCTACTGATAAGCGTCAAATATTGTACATTCAAGCCCCTTAACTCGCATATGTTAATTTCTTAGTGTTGTTATCTGTTTGATTTTGTGTTATTTTAGTGTGTTCATGTTTTAAATAAAGATGTAAGAAATTTCATTGATTTTGGGCTGAAAATACACTTCATGAAGCTCCTGAAGCAAGAGGGATCGAGCTCAGCACTCTAGATGCGTTCAAGCGCTTATACCCTTAGGCTCGAGCACATTACTCCTTGAGCTCGAGCGCACGCGCGCCAATCTGCTAGACAGAAACACAAAATTGTTTTGGAAATAAGCCTAGGTCTCCTAATTCGACTAAGGGACAGAAATTCTATATTGCTGGGAGTCTGGGACTCCAATGGCTCATAGGGTTTAGTCTAAACCAAAAAAATAGGCCACAAACTTCAAAAGAAAATGAATGCTTGGTTTTAGAGAGATAATTCACACAATGATCTTTTTTTAGACTTGAAGAGTTGAAGAGAATATGAGCAAGGTAGCAGGCCATCCCAGCACTGCCATGAGCAACTAATTATGTAATAGGGTATTGATGTAGGCTATGTAGCCATTTCCAAGTAACAATGGTTTGATTTGATTTTATTTTATGATTTTTGGGGTAACTTCATTGAAGACTCCAAAACTTCCACTTGATTTGACAAACCCCCTTATAAACTTCAAAATCTCTCAATTTAGTCTCCTGAACTTTCAATTACTCTCAATTTGAACCCTTCTGTCAAATTTAGCTGTTAGAAATACCAAAAAAAGATTAAAATATCCTTGATTTTCGTTTTTTTAAATAAAAAAACGTTTTGGAATTAATGGTAAAATTGAAATTTTATAAAAAATTCAATGGTGTAAACGTCATTTAACATTTAAAATCTGACGAAGGGATCCAAATTGATTGCAATTGAAAGTTTAGAGAACTAAATTGAGAAATTTTGAAGTTTAAGGGGGATTTGTCAAATTGGGTGAAAGTTTAAGGGTCTTCAGTAAAGTTACCCCATAATTTTTCTATATACATGATGGTTATATAACTTAGAAAATTAATTTTAAAGTTTATATTCAATCATTGTGAAAATTTTCTTTTATTTTAGAAAGTTTTTTATCTTAATTGAGCTCAATCATTCGTATTTTCTGTGATTATATGAATGATTGTTATACAACGGTTTTAATTGACACATGATCAAGAGGATTTGATAGGTCATGCCTAAATAATACGAATTTGTCTACACCATAGTTTAGTGTAATTTAGGTAGAGGATTCGTACTAACCGAAGATAAATTATGCTTATTTATTGATTGTGTATAACTAATTAAGAGATTTGATAGTCCATACTTAGGAAAGATGGACCGTACCGCATCTAAAGGTTAGGCAGATGTTCCGTGTCAACCGAAAATGGATTATACTTATTTTTTAAGATAAACTTTACTTTAGACCCTTTAACTATCGCCCGTTTTGAGAAGACGCCATCAAAATTCAAAAACTCTCAATTTACACCCTTGAACTTTTAATTTCAATGAATTTACACATCTCTGTTAGTTTTAACCGTTAACTTCTAACGGAAATGCCAAAAATGACCAAAATACCGAACGATTTTAGTTTTTTGGAAGAAAAAAAAAATTTGTATTGTGACCCGTGGGACAGGCCACACCCACGCGGGTCTAGTCGTGACCCAACATACCCAGGCTGGGTCGTGGCCGTGACCCAACCATGAGTCTGCTGACTCACGATGGGTCTTGTAGTGACCCAAATAATTAATTAGGCTTAAAATGGCTTCGTTTTAGCTCGAACTTAGAACAAATTCAGAGAGTTTAAGACTGTAACGCCCCGTGAAAATCAATTAACTGGTAATTGACTCCATGGTTAGTCTCACTGCCTACATCCCTTATGGGACAGGACTCAAGGATCTAACCTCTCTTAAATGAGAGAATACAACGAAAGACTTTTAAACTACAGGAATAGAAAGCAATAACTATAAGCCACAAGTACATTCACCAGAGTAAAGATAAATCATCATAACATAAATAGATCTTCTGAATATACTAGTCAAAGACCAATCGTTAAAATAAACATATTATAGACCCAAAAGATAATTGTCTTGCAATAAAGTAATAAGATCAACGCCTAATTTTAAGTAATGCCAAAAAGATGACAATCTCTATCATATCCGCCCGTGTGGTTCCTCCATCATCCCACATGGACTTTAGCCACACTAGATCCAAATCTTCAAAAACAACTCAAATCAAATCTTGAGCAATCACCCAAGTCCAATTCGTAAGCATCCTCTTTTAAGCTAGCTAAACCGCGCAATTTATACATCATGGGAGAAAAATAAAAATGGGTAAGTCCAAGGACTTAGTCAGAGTTAATGCACATAATACCCATACCATTTTAGTAATGAACTCCATTTGATAAAGAATGCAACATTTTAGGTATGACAATCCATGGATGCAATATAATATAATACATACTATAATCATGAGTAATAGTTATAGTTAAACAGTATAGTTTACCCGAGATATTACCCATTCTTAGTAGGGTTGGCACTATCCCAAGGAACCTGTAATACAATGCCGATGCGCTGACCATTATACGCTACCGTCCATAACACTAGCAACCTGACCGAGTCCGACCTCGGGTAGCCCACGCTACTAATGATGTACGTCCTGTAGTGGCCGTCTGTTAAGGCTGTGCTGGTCACAAAACAACCGTTAGATCCAAGGCCCATATATCAACACACACATTTGACCATAAAGTTAACATGTATAGTAAGCCCATGACCGTTATCCCACATGTACTAGTGTACCATGTCATACGATGCAATTAATCTTGTCCGTATTTTACATGCATAATTTTACAAATATCAATGTCATTATCTTGTTAAGTAGCACATTCTCACAAATGACAGAGTTCATGTGCAGCAAGTGTATATCGTGAGAGTTGTAAATATGCATCTTTTGGTACACAAAATAGTTGTGCATTGCAGGAAAATAAATAACGAGCATTATGTGAGTTAAAACTCACCTGGGTTGTGTAAATTCTCCGAGTATCCCTCCAAAAGATTCGGGTTATTCAAATCTGTGGAAAACCTACCATTAGTCCTAAGTCTAACTAAAACGAACCTAGAACATTGAAACAGAAGCTATCGGATGACTAGCCAAAATGACGTTCCCTGGAATGCTCCTGGTTGTACATCTAGGTTCTTGGCCGTACGTCCACCCATAAGGTTCAAGTAGAACCTCATTTATTCCAAATGTCCTCCTATCTTCCCAAACTGGTTTTTAAAGCTACCAAAGGGATCTCTAGGGCCACCTATCTCAAAATAATACCTCCATGCATAAGAAAAATTCATTCAACAAAGGTGAAACGCTAAACCAACTTAGAGCTTGTTTGGGTCTGCGGTTGCAGACCCAAAACGCGCTTCTAAGGCCTCAGAAGCTCGTTTCAGAAAACAATAGAGTTGTTTGGTTAAAAAAAATTCAAATCGTTTTTGAGGTTCCAAGCGCTCAAAACCATGTTTGGGGTGAAGCTTCTGCCCAAACGGACTTCTGGAAGAAAGGCGCGCCGCAGTTTTCATTTAATGAAATATATGAACCGACAAAAATGACTACGCCTATTTCAACAAATGACAACCATACCCATCTCTTTCCAACCTCTTTGATTCGTCATTCTCGTTGCTGCAGTTGGAGCTGCTCGAGAGCGAGGAAGATCTGGCAGAAAACGAAGATGTTGTTGGAGGTGAGAAAAAACAAATCATAATGAATATATATATATAAGAGACCTGCAGAAAAGAAACTTAGAAAAAAAAAAAAAAAAAAAAAAGAGAAAAGAGAGAAAAATATGGACGAAGATCATATTTGCACAAAAAATATTGACGAAGAAGGCATATGGACGAAAAATATAGAGAAGAAAGGCATGGGAGATTTAGATCTCAAGTTTCCCCCACGCTGAGGGGGAAACCACACGTACATAGGGTTTTTCCCTTCTTTTCCCTTGGTTTCCTTGTAGCACGCGTGCTGTACGGGAAATCAAGGCATGGCATGCCTGCACATGTTCTGCCTGTAGTTCAAGAGGAGCATCATGTGGGTTTCTGCCCAAAGCTCATAAAGAATCAAAATTTTAATTTATTATAAGAATTTATTAAAACCTATTCAATACTACAAATTAAAATTTTATTTAATTTGTATCCCCACTGCCGCATACGCTGCAGACTGCAGTGGGGAATTTTTAATTTTTTATATTTTATATTTTATATTTACTTTTTTATGAATTTATTTACAAATAACACAAATTTATTTACTTTTTTTTAAAAAAAAAAGAATTTATTTATTTGTTTATTTGGTGATTATATACGTTTATTATTCTCAATAACATTATATGCCCTTTATTGTCATTTTTGAACTATTTCTTAGTTTGGTTACCAACATCAATGACTTTAAAAAAGTACTTAATATATGTTGTTGCCAAACATGTAACAACTTTTCAGTAACAACACTTTTGACAAAAGCTCTACATCCCACCGCAATACCAAACAAGCTCTTAAATAAAGATTAAAGAGAAACAACTTAACTAGAAGCTCAAAACTACTAGCTAAGCTATCTATGAAAAGTACAGCATAACAACTAAGTAATGAATAAGCTAAGCTTAGAAGATTACCTCCAAGAATGACTTTAAAAAAGTACTTAATACATGTTGTTGCCAAACATGTAACAACTTTTCAATAACAACACTTTTGACAAAAGCTCTACATCCCACCGCAATACCAAACAAGCTCTTAAATAAAGATTAAAGAGAAACAACTTAACTAGAAGCTCAAAACTACTAACTAAGCTATCTATGAAAAGTACAGCATAACAACTAAGTAATGAACAAGCTAAGCTTAGAAGATTACTTCCAAAAATCACCTCTCCTTCTCTAAGAACTTTCAACTCACCAAAAATACTCAAGCAACAACTCTACGAGGGGCCACAGAGGCTAAATGGGGGTAAGGATCATGTAGGGGTGGGGTATTTATAGGTGGAAAAAGCTGTGAGCACTGCAGGGTTGTTCTGAAAAGTAACATATGTACGGTACTATAGGAGCGTACGTTCGCGTATTGTTTACCCAGCGGATCAAAGGCTGCATCATACGTACGAGAATTACCCAGTGGTCAACCAAAGTCATCGTACGTCTGGGCGGTCCCCATGCGTACGTCCGGGTGGTCCCTATGCGTACGTTCGCGTGGTCCCCATGCTTACGTACGGTTAGAAAGTCCAAATTCCCCAAAATGCCCTCACAACTGTTCCTAGTGACCTAAAATGTAAATTAACCCTCTAACTAAGCTACCTAAGCTTAGTTAATTATTTTGGTCACTACAGAGACTACCGGAGGAACATTTAGAGAAACTTTACGACCCAAATGAGTACAAACTCACATGATACTAGCTATTATTTTTTCCGCATTGCACGATTATTTTGTACCAAATATGCATTTTTACAACTCTCATGAAACACATTTTTCATTTTTGCTATGCTATCAACTCTACATTTTGTGGAAATGTGCCACTTAAACAAGATAACGAACAAGGTGAAATTATAAGAGTATGCATATAAAAGACGATAAGACTAATTGCATCATATAACATGGTACAACGGTACGTGCGCGATAACGCCCATGAGCTTACTATACATATTAACTTTATGGTCAAATGTGTTGTTGAATGTGATATATGGGCCTTGGATCCAATGTTTATTTTGTGACCGACACAACCTTAATTGGCAGGTCACTACAAGACGTACATCATTATTAGCGTGGGTCACCCGAGGTCGAAGTCGATCGGACTGCTAGCATTATGGACGGTAGCGTACATTAGTCGGGGCACTAGCATTGTATTACAGGTCCCTTTGGGCAACGCCAACCCAATTAAGAAGGAGTAATATCTCGGGTAGACTATGCAGTTAAACCATCATTGATTCACATGATTATAACATGTACTATTTACCCTTGTATTTCTCTCCCCCCCTCCCCCCAATTATGAATAAATTGTGCGGTTTAGCTAGCTTAACTAAAGATGGATTTGGAGAACCAACTAGTGGTGGTGAAGGACTTGATTCGAGTCATTTTTTAGGATCTGGACCCGGTGTGGCTCAAGTCCATGTGGGATGATGGAGGATCTACTCAACTAGAGATGATCGAGATTGTGATTATGTTAGCTTTATTTAAACTTAGGCGTTGATGCTATTTCAGAACAACTACTTGTGGTCTGTATTATTTTGATGACTGGCATCTGACCGATATATTTAGAGATCTATTTATGTTATGATGCTTTATATTTACTCTGGTTATTGTGGCTATGATTTTAGTTATTGCTATCTCTATCTTATAGTTAAAAGTCTTCTACTGTAGTCTCTCTTAGGAGATGTTATGATCCTTGAGTCTTGTTATGTGAGAGATAAGGCTGGGAGGCAAACCATGGAGACAATTACAAGTTAATTGATTTTCACATGACGTTATAGTCACAAATATAGCTTCGTTAGTGGTGTGGATCACCCAGAGTTTAAATATGGTTTGATCACTAACATAAAAATGTATGTGGCAATATTTGGAGCACAGTAATGTACTACAGTTCGCTCGAGACCATCTACCAAGAAAGGGTTAAGTACTTTAATAGATCATATGGAGTTGAACTGTACCATGTTTCTCTTAATTGTTATGTATTATATTTATATTGTATCATCATGTTATATGGTTGATCGTTAGATTAAGAACTTCACTTTATTATTACGTATGATTTGCAAACCTTTTATGAGATAGTTGAATTCACTGCATAAATAATGTTTAATTCATGTGTATTTTACTCACAAAGTCATGGACTTACGCTTATATCTTTCCATCAATAAAATATGTCTTGTTTTATAGTCGGTTTATTTAAGGATGACGGGAACGGTGGAGGCGAAACCTTTTTCCCCAAAATTCTTGGAGGATTTAGCCCGGCTCATTTTTTAGGAGTTGGATCGTGGGCTGTTTGACCTTTTGATGATGGAGTGAGTGCAGGATTGATCGTTTTGTAGATTGCATGCATGGTGTTTATTTAATTCAATGTGTTAGGAGTAAAGGCCCTCAAATTGAGTTTGAACACGTTGTTTAGGTTTTTTAGGATTGTGATATGGTTTGTAAGGACCTCAATGAACTTAACTTTTGGTTGAGCTAAACTTGTTTAATGCTTTAATACTTTTAGACTTAGTTTGTAATAATTTTGCTTCACTTGCAAATGAATAACTAAAATTTTCATATTAAAAAATTATAATAATTTTTTAAAACAATGATTTCCATTTTTTTAAAAAAAATATTAGTTTTTTAAAAAAATGAAAAATTTTTGTTTAAAATTTATTTTAAAAAATATCGGTTTTTTAATTAAAATTTATTTATTTTTTTCGAATTTATAGGAATATTTTTGTCTTATTGAGAAATATATAGGTGCATTTTTATCTTTTTGCTAACCTTGGGGGGACATTGTATGGGTGTCAACCCGGTCCCGGTTCTCGGTTATTGGCCAAAACCGGAAACCAAAACCAGGGTACCCGGTTTTTTAATTTTGGAAAACTAGAACCGGATCCGGGTACTCGGTTACCCAGTTATACAATAACCGGCCAATTTTGGTTGTTACCCAGTTATCTGGACCAACTAACCAGTCTTTTTAAAAAAAAAATTATTTTGGGCTTATTTTAAGTATTTGGCCTAATTTTTGAGCTTATTTGAGGTATTGAGTCTAATTTTTGTGCTTAATTTAACAATTTTTTTGCTCATTTTTTAAAAAACACAATTAGCATTTTTGTCCCAATAAGTTGGGCTTTGTTGTGATTGTTCAAAAAAATAAAAAATCCCAAAAAATCATTGTTTTTGGCCTTTTGGGCCTAAAAAAATAAAAATCTAATGTTTAAGAATGTCCTAAAACTTCATTGTTTAAAAATGCCCTTAAAATCCAATGTTTACAAATGCCATAAATTCAATGTTTAAAAATGCCATAAAAAAATTAAAAACTAAAATAAAATAAAATATATTATTTTATATATATACCAGGTTACCCGGTTATCCGGTTATAACCGAGTGCCAAAAACCGAAACCAGGTACCCAGTTACCCGTTTTTTCCAACCAGTTTTCTGGCTTCTCAGTTTTCTGGTTACCGGTTGGTACCCGGTTTTTTTTGACACCCCTAGGACATTGATAATGTTTTGGTAGTTTGCGGGAGAAATTGTCGCAATTAAAAGTTTTGAGGGAACATTGTCAATTGGGTAGTAGTTTGAGGGGGCAGGGGCGGAACGACGTGTTGAAGTGGGGGGACATTATATTTTGAAATTTTTTTTTAAATATGTATATTTTATAAATTTGTCTCTTAAATTAAAAAATTTGTCCCCCCAAATTTATAAATTCGTCCCCCCAAAATAATTTTTTTACCCTCTTTAATTTTTTTTTTTTAATTTCACCCCAACTAAAATTAAATATTTCTATTTGCCATAAACGATATAGTCTTTCTCTGGTTCGTTTCTAACTAGCACAACTAAAATTAATTTGGAGTTTTAAGCTTTTTTTGTTGCATCACATGAAACTTACCTCTGCTGGCAGCCTGGCATCAGAAAAAAGCACAAAATCGACCTTTCCTCTTGAAAACAAAAGCTTCTCAGAGAAGCCTTCTCAGTTCTCTCATCTCTCTTCACCAAAACCACTCTACTATCTCTAGAATGGAAGTGTGAGCCGCGGATCTCTCTTACAATCTTAGATCCATCATCCATTTGACGAAAAATTAAAGCTTGGAAGTTGGAAGTTGGAAGATTGAAGATGCTTGTAAGTTGTAAGCTTGTTTATTTTTTCTGCCAATGTATATCTGCATTCTGCAAGACTGTAACTCAGCAACTCTTTATCTCTACTCAAAAAATCAGATTATGATTTTTTGGTAAACTGAAGCGGTGAACTGGTGAAGGCGTGAAGGCTGTGAAGCGATGAAGCTGATTCTGAAGCCCAAAGGCCAAAGTCGTGTGACTTGTGTGTCGGTGTGTACCGTGTGTGATGACTGGCTGACTGCCGACTGGAGTCTGGTGAGCGGCGCGAGTGCGTGTGCGTGACCTTCTGGCTTCTAAAAAACTCTTATTTTCTCTCTCGGTCTCAAGCATTTGAAAAGGCTTAAAGCCTTAAACTTTAAAGCATAAGCAAAAGTGAAACTGCAAGAGACAAAAAAAAGTCTGCCTCGCCACTGTCTCCAGCACGAGGTCAGTGCAGTTTTTTTATTTCAATACTGAATAGTCTGAATAGGATTATAGGAAGTTTCAAGAAGTTTGTCTTTTTTGCTAATTGTTGCCTTTTGTTGGTGAATGGTGATTGGTGAGTGACTTGCCACTTGCCCACTTTGACTTTGTTAATTGTTGTTTGGTAATAGTGAGTGCCTGAGAGTGATCACATGAAGTTGCTTTTTATTTTTATTTTTTTTGGGTTTGTACGTGTTGTTTTTATTTTTATTTTATTTTTATTCTTTAATTTTGTTATAGGTGAGTTAGTGCCTTTATTTCCCTTAGATTTTTGTCAAATTTTGTGAATTTTGGTAGCAACTCAAAAGATAGTCAACTTGGAAAATGCAAATCATTATTACATTCAGACTCCAGTAAAGAATGTGATCTTAAAAATAAAATAAATAAAATAAAATGGACTTGTTGTGTGAGAATGTGAGCTTAAAAAATTTCCATTGTTTGAGGCTCTAAGCTTAGCCTTCAATTGGAATTTTCAGCTTACATGTTTTATAATAAAGTGTAAATTGTAATGAACTAATGATCTTATAATATTCAATTGGTAGCTAAGAGTAGAGTTGAGTCACATAACTATGGTCCATAGATGAGAATGAGATGCCAAAAGTATGTGATATGTGATCAGGTTTTAACAATTTTTTTTTTTTTTTTTTTGATAAATAGGTTTTGACAAATTTAGGTCACATTGTGGTAAGGCACAACCAGTTTTGGGAAGGCAAGAACAAGGTATCACGCTGAAAGGTACTTTTTTTTTTGGACCCTAGAGATTATGATTAGTTTATTTTGCTAGTAGTTTGTACTATATTTATGATGCCATGAGATTTCGAATCGAATGAGTATTTTGATATAGAAAAATTATAAAATTTTTTTATTTTAGTTTTCATTGTTAGATTTTGTGGGTTAATTTGATAGGATTGAATTTATTAATTTATTTGGCATTCCTTCACTTGTTAGTGATAATAAGAAATATAATGAAATTCTAAACAAAAATCTTATACTCTTAGATATTTTTCAGGTTAATTCTTGATCCATAATTTTTCTTAAAGTTAAGAGAAATATGGGAAAGCCAAAAACACTTGATTCATTCTTTAAGAAAAAAGATGGGAGTCAATCAGAAGTTAGTACTTGTACACATTTAGAGAGACCTTTAGCAACGGATCTCGAGGCTTTAGTGACTAATGAGCGTCCCTCCAAATGTCCACGAATTCAACCTGAAGAAATGAATGCTACCTTTTTGGAACGTGATCTAGGATTACGTCCGCAAATATGGGAATTCCCTGTTAACTTACAAGATGACATTCGACGTGCTTATATTAGAGCCAAACCATGTCAACCCAAGCTTTCGGAATATTCATATTCAGGAATGGGTAATAATCGTCGCCGATTTCAAGCCTCTTGGTTTGATACATACTCAACTTGGTCGGAGTACTCAAAATCAAAGGATGCTATATTTTGTCTTCCATGCTATGTTTTTGCTAAGAAACCAACAGGTCGTCCAGGATCAGATGCATTTACAGTGAAATGTCTTAACAATTGGAAAAAGGCAAGCGATGAGATGAATAGTTCTTTAATGAGACATGTGGGGAAAGATCCAAATTCACCACATAATATTGCCGTGAAATGTTGTGAGGATCTAATGAATCAGTCAGGGCATATTGACAAGATAGTTGAAAAGTAAACATTACAAGAAACAAAGAATAATCAGTTGCGGCTCAAAACCTCTATAGATAGTGTTAAATGGCTTACATTCCAAGCATGTCCCTTTAGAGGTCACGATGAAAGTTCTGGCTCGAAAAATCAAGGTAACTTCATTGAATTGGTAAAGCTCCTAGAAAGCTATAATGACGATGTTGCTGGACTTGTCTTGGAAAATGCTCCAAAAAATGCCAAATATACATCACCCAAAATTCAAAAGGAAATCCTACATATCATTGCAAATAAAGTGCGGGATGCGATTAGAAAAGAAATTGGGGATGCCAAATTTTGCATTCTCGTTGATGAAGCTCGGGATGAATCAAAAAGGGAGCAAATGGCTATTATTTTGAGGTTTGTTGATAAAGATGGTTTTATTAGGGAGCGATTCTTTCATATTGTGCATGTTAAAGATACTTCTGCATCAACTTTGAAAAAAGAGATATGTGTTGTTCTTTCTCGTTATAATCTCCAAATTGAAAATATTCGAGGCCAAGGATATGATGGAGCTAGTAATATGCGTGGTGAATGGAATGGGTTACAAGCTTTATTTGTTAGGGATTGTCCATATGCATATTATGTGCATTGCATGGCTCATAAACTACAATAAGCTTTAGTTGCAACATCTAGAGAAGCCAAGCGCTTTCATCAATTCTTTATCCAGTTGGCTTCAATTATTAATATTGTTGGGGGTTCTTCTAAACGTCATGATGACTTGCAATCTATTCATGCTGTTGAACTTGAAAATTTGGTTGCTTCTAATGCAATTGAGACTGGAAGGGGGATAAACCAAATTGGCACTTTGCAACGACCTGGAGATACTTGATGGTCATCTCATTATCAATCTGTTTGTAGCATGATAAGAATGTATGGTGCAACTTGTTCAGTTATCAACAAGATCTCAAATGAGGGAGCTAATTATTCTCAACGTGGTGATGCTGAAGCGGCTTACATGATATTAACATCATTTGAATTTATTTTGATATTGCATTTGATGAAAGAAATTATGGGACTCACAAATATGCTTTGCCAATCTTTGCAACAAAAGTCACTAGACATTTTAAATGCCATGAGTCAAGTTTCAACTACACAATCACTCATTCAAAAGATGAGAGATGATGGGTGGGAGCCTTTGCTTACTACTGTTAAATCATTTTGTGAAGAAAATGATATTGATATTCCTGATATGAATGCTCATTACACTAGAGCTCGAGGTAGATCTTGTCGTCAAGATGAAGGGTCTCCAACAACAATGGAGCATCATTTTAGAGTTGATATATTTACTGCTGCAATAGATTTCCAGTTACAAGAATTGAAAAATAGATTTAATGAGCAAGCTGTGGAACTCCTCATTCTTAGCGTTGCTTTAAGCCCTAAAGATGCATACAAATCATTTAAGATTGATGATATATGTAAGTTAGCTGAGAAGTTTTATCCTCGAGATTTCACCGAGCAAGAAAAAATTTGTTTGAAATTTCAGTTGCAGCATTATATGCTTGATGTGCCAAAGCATCAAGATTTTCAGAATATGTCTACATTATCTAAGTTATGCAGAGGATTGGCAGTTTCAGAAAAATCAAAGATCTATCCTTTGATTGACAGATTGATTCGCCTAGTGTTGACTCTCCCTGTTTCTACTGCGACTACAGAACGAGTTTTTTCTGCCATGAAACTTGTAAAAACTAGATTGCGTACTAGAATGGAAGATGAGTTTCTTGCAGACCATTTGGTAGTTTATATTGAGAAAGAAATTGCTAAGAATTTCACTTCAGAGATGATAATGGATGAATTTTATTCCATTAGCGATCGTCGTCGAGCATAATTTGAAGGAGAAACTATGTTCTTTTTTTTTTTTTTATCTTTTTTGTACATGTCTATAGTAAAAGAAAGTTCTCTTGATCTTTTCTCTGATGATTCTATAGACATGCAACTTTTGTAATATTGTACAATTTAATATGAAATTAAACTTAAGAGTTCTCAGTTTTTATTTAGCATAAATACACACCTATAAAGAAAGACTATATATATCTATATATTTATGTATTCTATAAGTCCATCCCCCCAATCCTAAAATCCTAGTTCCGCCCCTGCACATGAGTTTTTAATAAAATTTATTTCAACTTTGTCCCTCCTATTAAAAAAATATGTGCATCTCACATGTTCAAGGGACACATATCACTTTTATATACTAAGTTAAAAAAAAATTCCTCCAATCCAGTTTGGAGGAAAACTTTGTCCAAAAAGATAGTTATTTTTGGACAAATTTTTCCTCCAAATTGGACTGGAAGAATTTCTTTCAACCTAATCTATAAAAATGACATGTGTCCCTTGAACATGTAAGTTGCACGTGAGTTTTTAATAAAATTTATTTTGGAGGAAAACTTTGTCCTATACTATACACTACAAATTTTGG
>NC_081542.1:11170717-11180061 GCF_901000735.1 Corylus avellana
TTAAATATGGTTTGATCACTAACATAAAAATGTATGTGGCAATATTTGGAGCACAGTAATGTACTACAGTTCGCTCGAGACCATCTACCAAGAAAGGGTTAAGTACTTTAATAGATCATATGGAGTTGAACTGTACCATGTTTCTCTTAATTGTTATGTATTATATTTATATTGTATCATCATGTTATATGGTTGATCGTTAGATTAAGAACTTCACTTTATTATTACGTATGATTTGCAAACCTTTTATGAGATAGTTGAATTCACTGCATAAATAATGTTTAATTCATGTGTATTTTACTCACAAAGTCATGGACTTACGCTTATATCTTTCCATCAATAAAATATGTCTTGTTTTATAGTCGGTTTATTTAAGGATGACGGGAACGGTGGAGGCGAAACCTTTTTCCCCAAAATTCTTGGAGGATTTAGCCCGGCTCATTTTTTAGGAGTTGGATCGTGGGCTGTTTGACCTTTTGATGATGGAGTGAGTGCAGGATTGATCGTTTTGTAGATTGCATGCATGGTGTTTATTTAATTCAATGTGTTAGGAGTAAAGGCCCTCAAATTGAGTTTGAACACGTTGTTTAGGTTTTTTAGGATTGTGATATGGTTTGTAAGGACCTCAATGAACTTAACTTTTGGTTGAGCTAAACTTGTTTAATGCTTTAATACTTTTAGACTTAGTTTGTAATAATTTTGCTTCACTTGCAAATGAATAACTAAAATTTTCATATTAAAAAATTATAATAATTTTTTAAAACAATGATTTCCATTTTTTTAAAAAAAATATTAGTTTTTTAAAAAAATGAAAAATTTTTGTTTAAAATTTATTTTAAAAAATATCGGTTTTTTAATTAAAATTTATTTATTTTTTTCGAATTTATAGGAATATTTTTGTCTTATTGAGAAATATATAGGTGCATTTTTATCTTTTTGCTAACCTTGGGGGGACATTGTATGGGTGTCAACCCGGTCCCGGTTCTCGGTTATTGGCCAAAACCGGAAACCAAAACCAGGGTACCCGGTTTTTTAATTTTGGAAAACTAGAACCGGATCCGGGTACTCGGTTACCCAGTTATACAATAACCGGCCAATTTTGGTTGTTACCCAGTTATCTGGACCAACTAACCAGTCTTTTTAAAAAAAAAATTATTTTGGGCTTATTTTAAGTATTTGGCCTAATTTTTGAGCTTATTTGAGGTATTGAGTCTAATTTTTGTGCTTAATTTAACAATTTTTTTGCTCATTTTTTAAAAAACACAATTAGCATTTTTGTCCCAATAAGTTGGGCTTTGTTGTGATTGTTCAAAAAAATAAAAAATCCCAAAAAATCATTGTTTTTGGCCTTTTGGGCCTAAAAAAATAAAAATCTAATGTTTAAGAATGTCCTAAAACTTCATTGTTTAAAAATGCCCTTAAAATCCAATGTTTACAAATGCCATAAATTCAATGTTTAAAAATGCCATAAAAAAATTAAAAACTAAAATAAAATAAAATATATTATTTTATATATATACCAGGTTACCCGGTTATCCGGTTATAACCGAGTGCCAAAAACCGAAACCAGGTACCCAGTTACCCGTTTTTTCCAACCAGTTTTCTGGCTTCTCAGTTTTCTGGTTACCGGTTGGTACCCGGTTTTTTTTGACACCCCTAGGACATTGATAATGTTTTGGTAGTTTGCGGGAGAAATTGTCGCAATTAAAAGTTTTGAGGGAACATTGTCAATTGGGTAGTAGTTTGAGGGGGCAGGGGCGGAACGACGTGTTGAAGTGGGGGGACATTATATTTTGAAATTTTTTTTTAAATATGTATATTTTATAAATTTGTCTCTTAAATTAAAAAATTTGTCCCCCCAAATTTATAAATTCGTCCCCCCAAAATAATTTTTTTACCCTCTTTAATTTTTTTTTTTTAATTTCACCCCAACTAAAATTAAATATTTCTATTTGCCATAAACGATATAGTCTTTCTCTGGTTCGTTTCTAACTAGCACAACTAAAATTAATTTGGAGTTTTAAGCTTTTTTTGTTGCATCACATGAAACTTACCTCTGCTGGCAGCCTGGCATCAGAAAAAAGCACAAAATCGACCTTTCCTCTTGAAAACAAAAGCTTCTCAGAGAAGCCTTCTCAGTTCTCTCATCTCTCTTCACCAAAACCACTCTACTATCTCTAGAATGGAAGTGTGAGCCGCGGATCTCTCTTACAATCTTAGATCCATCATCCATTTGACGAAAAATTAAAGCTTGGAAGTTGGAAGTTGGAAGATTGAAGATGCTTGTAAGTTGTAAGCTTGTTTATTTTTTCTGCCAATGTATATCTGCATTCTGCAAGACTGTAACTCAGCAACTCTTTATCTCTACTCAAAAAATCAGATTCTGATTTTTTGGTAAACTGAAGCGGTGAACTGGTGAAGGCATGAAGGCTGTGAAGCGGTGAAGGCTGATTCTGAAGCCCAAAGGCCAAAGTCGTGTGACTCGTGTGTCGGTGTGTACCGTGTGTGATGACTGGCTGACTGCTGACTGGAGTCTGGTGAGCGGCGCGAGTGCGTGTGCGTGACCTTCTGGCTTCTGCAAAACTCTTATTTTCTCTCTCGGTCTCAAGCATTTGAAAAGGCTTAAAGCCTTAAACTTTAAAGCATAAGCAAAAGTGAAACTGCAAGAGACAAAAAAAAGTCTGCCTCGCCACTGTCTCCAGCACGAGGTCAGTGCAGTTTTTTTATTTCAATACTGAATAGTCTGAATAGGATTATAGGAAGTTTCAAGAAGTTTGTCTTTTTTGCTAATTGTTGCCTTTTGTTGGTGAATGGTGATTGGTGAGTGACTTGCCACTTGCCCACTTTGACTTTGTTAATTGTTGTTTGGTAATAGTGAGTGCCTGAGAGTGATCACATGAAGTTGCTTTTTATTTTTATTTTTTTTGGGTTTGTACGTGTTGTTTTTATTTTTATTTTATTTTTATTCTTTAATTTTGTTATAGGTGAGTTAGTGCCTTTATTTCCCTTAGATTTTTGTCAAATTTTGTGAATTTTGGTAGCAACTCAAAAGATAGTCAACTTGGAAAATGCAAATCATTATTACATTCAGACTCCAGTAAAGAATGTGATCTTAAAAATAAAATAAATAAAATAAAATGGACTTGTTGTGTGAGAATGTGAGCTTAAAAAATTTCCATTGTTTGAGGCTCTAAGCTTAGCCTTCAATTGGAATTTTCAGCTTACATGTTTTATAATAAAGTGTAAATTGTAATGAACTAATGATCTTATAATATTCAATTGGTAGCTAAGAGTAGAGTTGAGTCACATAACTATGGTCCATAGATGAGAATGAGATGCCAAAAGTATGTGATATGTGATCAGGTTTTAACAATTTTTTTTTTTTTTTTTTTGATAAATAGGTTTTGACAAATTTAGGTCACATTGTGGTAAGGCACAACCAGTTTTGGGAAGGCAAGAACAAGGTATCACGCTGAAAGGTACTTTTTTTTTTGGACCCTAGAGATTATGATTAGTTTATTTTGCTAGTAGTTTGTACTATATTTATGATGCCATGAGATTTCGAATCGAATGAGTATTTTGATATAGAAAAATTATAAAATTTTTTTATTTTAGTTTTCATTGTTAGATTTTGTGGGTTAATTTGATAGGATTGAATTTATTAATTTATTTGGCATTCCTTCACTTGTTAGTGATAATAAGAAATATAATGAAATTCTAAACAAAAATCTTATACTATTAGATATTTTTCAGGTTAATTCTTGATCCATAATTTTTCTTAAAGTTAAGAGAAATATGGGAAAGCCAAAAACACTTGATTCATTCTTTAAGAAAAAAGATGGGAGTCAATCAGAAGTTAGTACTTGTACACATTTAGAGAGACCTTTAGCAACGGATCTCGAGGCTTTAGTGACTAATGAGCGTCCCTCCAAATGTCCACGAATTCAACCTGAAGAAATGAATGCTACCTTTTTGGAACGTGATCCAGGATTACGTCCGCAAATATGGGAATTCCCTGTTAACTTACAAGATGACATTCGACGTGCTTATATTAGAGCCAAACCATGTCAACCCAAGCTTTCGGAATATCCATATTCAGGAATGGGTAATAATCGTCGCCGATTTCAAGCCTCTTGGTTTGATACATACTCAACTTGGTCGGAGTACTCAAAATCAAAGGATGCTATATTTTGTCTTCCATGCTATGTTTTTGCTAAGAAACCAACAGGTCGTCCAGGATCAGATGCATTTACAGGGAAATGTTTTAACAATTGGAAAAAGGCAAGCGATGAGATGAATAGTTCTTTAATGAGACATGTGGGGAAAGATCCAAATTCACCACATAATATTGCCGTGAAATGTTGTGAGGATCTAATGAATCAGTCAGGGCATATTGACAAGATAGTTGAAAAGCAAACATTACAAGAAACAAAGAATAATCAGTTGCGGCTCAAAACCTCTATAGATAGTGTTAAATGGCTTACATTCCAAGCATGTCCCTTTAGAGGTCACGATGAAAGTTCTGGCTCGAAAAATCAAGGTAACTTCATTGAATTGGTAAAGCTCCTAGAAAGCTATAATGACGATGTTGCTGGACTTGTCTTGGAAAATGCTCCAAAAAATGCCAAATATACATCACCCAAAATTCAAAAGGAAATCCTATATATCATTGCAAATAAAGTGCGGGATGCGATTAGAAAAGAAATTGGGGATGCCAAATTTTGCATTCTCGTTGATGAAGCTCGGGATGAATAAAAAAGGAAGCAAATGACTATTATTTTAAGGTTTGTTGATAAAGATGGTTTTATTAGGGAGTGATTCTTTCATATTGTGCATGTTAAAAATACTTCTGCATCAACTTTGAAAAAAGAGATATGTGCTGTTCTTTCTCGTTACAATCTCCAAATTGAAAATATTCGAGGCCAAGGATAGGATGGAGCTAGTAATATGCGTGGTGAATGGAATGGGTTACAAGTTTTATTTGTTAGGGATTGTCCCTATGCATATTATGTGCATTGCATGGCTCATAAACTACAATTAGCTTTAGTTGCAGTATCTAGAGAAGGCAAGCGCATTCATCAATTATTTATCCAGTTGGCTTCAATTATTAATATTGTTGGGGGTTCTTCTAAACGTCATGATGACTTGCAATCTATTCATGCTGTTGAAATTGAAAATTTGGTTGCTTCTAATGCAATTGAGACTGGAAGGGGGATAAACCAAATTGGCACTTTGCAACGACCTGGAGATACTCGATGATCATCTCATTATCAATCTGTTTGTAGCATGATAAGAATGTATGGTGCAACTTGTTCAGTTATCAACAAGATCTCAAATGAGGGAGCTAATTATTCTCAACGTGGTGATGCTGAAGCGGCTTACATGATATTAACATCATTTGAATTTATTTTGATATTGCATTTGATGAAAGAAATTATGGGACTCACAAATATGCTTTGCCAATCTTTGCAACAAAAGTCACTAGACATTTTAAATGCCATGAGTCAAGTTTCAACTACGCAATCACTCATTCAAAAGATGAGAGATGATGGGTGGAAGCCTTTGCTTACTACTATTAAATCATTTTGTGAAGAAAATGATATTGATATTCCTGATATGAATGCTCATTACACTAGAGCTCGAGGTAGATCTTGTCGTCAAGATGAAAGGTCTCCAACAACAATGGAGCATCATTTTAGAGTTGATATATTTACTGCTGCAATAGATTTCCAGTTACAAGAATTGAAAAATAGATTTAATGAGCAAGCTGTGGAACTCCTCATTCTTAGCGTTGCTTTAAGCCCTAAAGATGCATACAAATCATTTAAGATTGATGATATATGTAAGTTAGCTGAGAAGTTTTATCCTCGAGATTTCACCGTGCAAGAAAAAATTTGTTTGAAATTTCAGTTGCAGCATTATATGCTTGATGTGCTAAAGCATCAAGATTTTCAGAATATGTCTACATTATCTGAGTTATGCAGAGGATTGGCAGTTTCAGAAAAATCAAAGATCTATCCTTTAATTGACAGATTGATTCGCCTAGTGTTGACTCTCCCTGTTTCTACTGCGACTACAGAACGAGCTTTTTTTGCCATGAAACTTGTAAAGACTAGATTGCGTACTAGAATGGAGATGAGTTTCTTGCAGACCATTTGGTAGTTTATATTGAGAAAGAAATTACTAAGAATTTCACTTCAGAGATGATAATGGATAAATTTTATTTCATTAGCGATCGTCGTCGAGCATAATTTGAAGGAGAAACTATGTTCTTTTTTTTGATTTTTTTTGTACATGTCTATAGTAAAAGAAAGTTCTCTTGATCTTTTCTCTGATGATTCTATAGACATGTAACTTTTGTAATGTCATACAATTTAATATGAAATTAAATTTAAGAGTTCTCAGTTTTTATTTAGCATAAATACACACCTATAAAGAAAGACTATATATATCTATATATTTATGTATTCTATAAGTCCGTCCCCCCAATCCTAAAATCCTAGTTCCGCCTCTGTGAGAGGGGTATGTGAACTTTACCCATTAAAAAACTATGTAAATTTTGATTTGAAATTTTGATTGCTAAGTTGCTAGCCTAAGGCTTTATTTATTTTGACGTAAAATATTTTTTTATTGAAAAACGTTTTTAGAGAATTCATTTATTAGGAAAATATTTCAGCAAAAAATACTTTCTGGCATTTGACGCATACGGAATTTTTAAAAAATATTCCATGTAGTCATATTAACTTATAAAAATTAATTTTTATTCGTAACATAAAAAATAATAATATAAAATAATGGCCCTGGCAATTTTTCGACTGATGTTTGGTGATGGTCCGACATTTGTTCAACTGAAGTCTTGCGATGGTCATATTTTTTTCGAAACTAAAATGTGTTTGTTGGTCATATTTCAGTTTAATAATTATTTCTTGCTACACCAAACATTAAAAAAATACATATATCTTTTTCCTTAATATTTTAAACCAAAAAAAGACAAAACTTAACGTCGAAAGAACTGCATGAAGCAACCCATCGCCTTACACGAAGTTGGAAACAACTATAGGCAGAGAAGGACCCATGTGTAGATGGGGGTAGGTTATGGCCACCCATGTTTTGAAAATTTTCATTAAATGTGCCTTTAAATTTACATTTGGGCCAAATTTTTTATTTTTTATTATTATTATTATTTTTGACATGTTCACATAAAGAAAGGGGAATGAGATATTCGAACTAGCGACCTCTGCTTCATGAGGCGTGGTTCACAGCCGATTGAATATGTATGTTAGTCAATAGTCATTAAGCATGAAATAATATGGTGCAACTAAAAGATAGGTTACGTACAAAATAATTATAAAATGTATTTTTGTTCATTATTAAATATAATAATTTTAGTATTGTTTTGCTAAATTTTTGTTACGGAGATCATACTTTGCATTTTGTTGACTATTAATTATGATCTTTCGATTATATTTATTTGAATGCCAATCAAATAAACTTTTTTTTAAAAAAATATATATATATATTAGTATATTTTTCATCGATGCTTTGGCTCCTTATTTTAATATGTTCCTCATTATTGTTTATTTGATACAAATTCTTAGTCCCATCCCTGACTATACCTGACTATAGGCGAGGATCAATTATGGAGGAATTCTTATTCGGAATGCGTAATAGATGTTGTACTTACAGAGCAAGCTCTTGTAATGAAATCTGGAATCTCGTTTCAAAAAAAAAAAAAAAAAAACTTAGTTTAACGTCAAATCGTCAATTAAGCACTTGTAGTAAAGTGCGTAATATAGCAGAACTCAATCTATAACAATCGCTTACAAAAAAAAAATTACTTAAAAAAAAAATCTATATAACAAATTTTAATAATTTTTTAGTACTTAGATTTTTACTTTTTTATTTTTTTCACCTAAATTTTAATTTGCATTACAGATAATACCTAGCTTATAAGTAAATACCTGTTTAGTACTTTCGTCACCCTTTCGTCAATCAAACTTATTATAACAAAAACATGTCACGTGTCCTAACAAAAATAAATTATAAAACTAATTAAAAAAGTTAAAAAAATCAAAACTTTTTTTTTAAAAAAAACAAACAAATATGGGGTGGCTCGGCCACTGGCCATTGAGGGTAGCTGAGCCAACCCAGAGCTGGAATGAGATAACTGAAATTAGTTTGATTAATGAAATGTGACGAAGATATTAAATTAATCTTAACCCAGAAGTCCAGTACCATATGTGATACAATTTAAAATTTAAATGAAAAAAAATAAAAATAAAAAAGTTATTAACCCTTTATTTTATTAGACTAATGTAGAAAAAAAAAATTAAAGCATAATCAAAAGGCATGAATTGGAGGAAGTTGGAGATGAGTGGAGCGGACGTTTAATCGGCGAGATCTCGTGAAGAAGCAATAACGAATGAGATGAGAAGGGGTGGGGGTGGGGTGGGTGTCAATGTGGAGCCTATGCAAGAGCCAAAGGATCCAGGTGGGGCCCCATCACTTCGCAAAACAACATCTTTTTCCTCTCAGATTTGGTGACGTCAAAAACAACTCCCTTTTTATTTTTTAAGCCAATATTTTCCCTTATTTCTAACCCCGCTTCCAATATAAAAATTACAATTTAAGGATTACCTATTACCAATAGCTTTTCTTTTCTTGTTTTATTAGAAGCAATTTTTTTCTAACAAAAAAAATTCTGTTACTTTTTTTAAAAAATGGTCTTAAGATGACTAAAGTCATTCCCTTTTTGGCTATACAGAGTGGCTTTGGCCGCCCTCAAACCGGCCCTAAGTCACCTCCAATGGTCAAAATATGGTGGCCAAGCCACCACATAATTTTTTTTATTTTTTTAGGGCGTGTGACATTTATATGTGATGACACGTTGTATTTTATTAGTTTGGGTTGATGGAATATGACGAAGATACTAAGTTAATATTTTTTTACATAAATTAGGTATTATCTGTGATACGATTTAATAAAAAATAAAAAAAATAAAACTTTTTTTTAAGGTCCAATTTGAAAAATGTTTAAGGTGGTGAATATAGTTAATTCGATCCTGCTTATGTGAGGAAAATCTGCAACTGTTGAAATGAATTTCGTGAGCGATATTTTAGCGATTTCAGTTAATTAGGTAAACAAAATTTTTTAAATTGTTCGGCGACAAGGACATATTTGAGATTTTCTGTGAATAAAAGCAACGATTTTTTTTTTTTTTTTTTTTTTTCTTTTAATGTTTTGAGAGCTTACACAAGGGGAGTAAAAAAACAAATCGAAACTGGAACCTGATTTTGAAACTGGTTGGAAAAAATCAGTAACCGGGCACCTAGTTCCTGTTTCGA
>NC_081542.1:11180161-11192582 GCF_901000735.1 Corylus avellana
TTATTTTTTTTAATTCAGTGGGACACGTGGCGAAATCCTAGCCTTTAGATTAAAATGAAGGGCTAGGATAACATAATTCCAGAATCTGGAATCCCCTGAGGATTTCAGGGGATCCAAATCCGGGGAGGGGTGGCCAGCCAGCCACCCCTTCAATTTTGTTTTTTGTTTTTTTTTTTTTAAAAAAAAAAATTAATTTTTTATTTTATCTATAGTATAATCTGGTGTGGTTGAATTTTTATTTAAAATATAAGTTTAATGAAATTGGCTGATGTATCAACTTTTTATTAGCGGCACAAAAGCTGACTTTTTTTGTAAATCAACTTCTTATTGGTGGTACAAAAGCTGACTTTTTTGCAAAAGGTGCACCCAAGTCGCTCTCATTTTCTAAATATTAAAGATCAAATTAAAAAGTCAGAAAGATATTTATATCGGACAAAATATTCCAACACATGATAATGAAGGTATTGTTGTAATTAAGTGGAAAATTAATGGCCGTTTCATGAGCAGGCCTATTTTAACGGGGCTTCCCTTCTCTCCCGAGTACAACTTCTTCGTTTCTGTGAGTGCCACTCTTCCTCTCTGCCCTTCCACTTTGGCTGTTGCTTGAGATTTTGTGGTTTGGGACAAACAAAATACATATAAGCTAACCCAATATCAAATCGTTTGTTGTGAAGAAAGAGGGGATTGGGATGGCTCTGAATTTGAATTCAATGATTAGTTTCCCTTCGCATAAGCTCTCTTCTCATAAACCCCTTAATCTCAGATCTTCCAGGCTCTTAATGGCCTCCACTCTGCATTCTACGTCCAAGTAAGTAATTTATTTCTTACATTTTTATGCATTTTGTGGGTAAATCATGGGCTCTTTGGTTGTTTCTTTCCAAATATGTTAATGGAAATGAGCTTTTGGTGGTTTTTGGCAAATGGGTGCGATCAAGAATATTTGTTTAGTGATTTTTTGCAAATGGGTGAGATTTTAGTGACTATTTTGATCTAGGTTTTTCGTTTTGATGCTGATTGAGATAGGTATTGTTGAGTTAAATCATGTGGGGGTGGTTTTGATATCATGGATTTTCGTCTTTCAAATGTAGTCGTCTTTTTTATCTTTTTCCTTAAAGCTCATTGAGATTGCTTTGAATTTATGAAAACTTTTGGATTTTTTTTGGGGTAGGTGGGTGGATTCCGGTGCTTTTAATAAGGTTTTTTTTTTTTTGGTTTTTAAACTTGATCCAAGTTGCATGTTGCTTGAAGGTTGAAATAAATGTGACGCATTTCTTTTTGAAAAGTGTATCTCACGGAATTCTATATCTAATATTCTGGTGTAATTGTTTCAGCTATTTATCAATTTAACTTTTTAACTATCTTGTTGATTTTATGACCTGGGTTTTAACTCTGGGTTGATCTTTTATTGATTTTTTTTGATCGATGGAATTTTTGTTCATTGTTTGTTGGAAAAACAATAAAAATATTGGTGGAGATAAATGGCCATTCTTTTACTTACCTGATGTTATTATTTCTTTTTGAAGTCGAATTATGTGAACTTTTTATGGGTTTTCTGATGTGATCTGCAACATGCATGGTGGGTTTTCCTTTGTCCTTCTCAGTTTTTTTATGTATGCGTGCATTGTTTAATTTATATCATTGGTTGAGAGTTAGGTCTGATTTTCATGGTTAACCTTTTCTTTTGGGACTAGGTCCTGTTGGTTCACTGGTTTCATTTATTATATGTTGGAATATGATTTATTTAATGTATTTGCATGTTTTTTTTTTTAAAAAAAAAAAAAATTTATTTATTTGTTTTCTTGCTCTTTCCTAATGCATTCTGGTTTTCTTGTTAAATGGCTGTTTCTTGTAATTCTTCTTCTTTTTTTAATCTTCGATATCGAATTTTCTGTAATTGTGATTTTTCCAAGTCTTCTCTTTGTTTCTTTTAGTCGTTTTATTTAATAATTTCTTTCGTACTAACAAATTTAATGTAATTCTGATTTTTCTTTTGTTGGATAAATATAATTGTAATTCTATACGTCTTAGTTTTCTTTCTCTTTGGTGGGTAATTAAAAGTTGTTTATTTCTATACCTGAAAATTGTTCTTGTAATTTGATTTTTTTTTTGGTGTGGTTTGTAATCATTTACTCTGAAAAGCATTATTTTCTTTTGGGTGGTCATTATATATTATTTGATATTTCCCCTTCTGTTGTTAAATCTGTTTTGACTTTTTCTATCTGCCAAAATGCTCAATTAGCGACATTACATTTTCTCCTAAACTTTACCGACATTACATTTTCTCCTAAACTTTGTCTTGGTCTTTGTTCTGAATATTTTGAACTACTTGTGATACGGTGAGCAACAACCGTACATGTGTATATTTTTTTCTCTCTAAAATATATAGTTTTCATTGTCTCAGAATTTGGTTGCTGAATCTTTGACTTGTTTGTTCTCTATATGGTAGTGGTTGGTCAAGTTTGGCCCTGTTTTTCCTTTGATTGGCATAGTTGGATACCCTTTTTCAATTATACAATTAATGTGCTCTCTCTCTCTCTCTCTCTCTCTCTCAAGTTGCTTTTAAAATCAGTATTCTTTGTTGATTGAGTCATTGTGGAAAAGTCTTCATTTTTTAAGTACTTTTGATGATTCTCTCCAACTTCTATGTATATAAAACTCCTCTCTCTTTCTCAGCTGCTGGGTCCTTTGTTTTCAGCTTTAAGTTATTTTGTTTTATGTTGCTAAAAGCATATTATTGCAAGAAGTTTCATGAGGTATTTATTATTATCAGGGACTGAACCTGATTTTTAAACTCGCCAGTCCACTGGAGAATGTGGTCTTAGTAAATGTGTAGCCAAGTGGTGCATATGGAACCATATCCACGATGCACTTCGGAGTTTGCTTAATGATCATAGGACCAATGTATTGCATCATTTAATTGAATATTCCTGATGAAGTGATTCCTAAAAATAAGCAGGGCTCGGTTTGGCTTGTTTATCCACTGATTTATTAGAGTCTTACTGAAGTGTATCCAAGAATTTTCAGTTGTTGCTAGAAATGGAAGTGTATCCAGAGTATGTCTGCCCAAATTTGGTGGCAATTTGAAGCATTCCTTTGAGAAGTTCTTGTTCAAACACACCCATAACTTTTAAATCAGTTTTTGAAGTTGCATATGTTTCTGTGTCCATGCGTCCTCTCTCGTGTTGCTCAATATCCTTGGAAATAAAGGAATATAAGAGATTGCATCTTTGGACTTGTGCAAATACAATGTACCTGGGAAAATGGGAGTGGATTGTAATTTTGTAATCTTAGGGAATTAAAAAAGGCTTTATTTATGGTTGTCACGTAATTCATCTGAAGTTTATGTTTCTAATCACCGTTTCTTCTGTTTGCTATAGAGCGGCAGAGAATCTGAAAAAGCCCTATTGTCCTCCACGGGAGGTACATGTTCAGGTGACTCATTCCATGGCACCTCAGAAGGTCGAGATTTTTAAATCACTGGAGGGTTGGGCTGAGGAGAACATCTTGGTGCACCTAAAGCCTGTTGAGAAATGTTGGCAACCGCAAGATTTTCTGCCAGACCCCAAATCGGAAGGATTCTACGATCAAGTCAAGGAGTTGAGGGAAAAATCAAAGGAACTTCCTGATGACTATTTTGTGGTGTTGGTTGGAGATATGATCACAGAAGAAGCCCTTCCAACTTACCAAACAATGCTTAATACCCTGGATGGAGTTCGAGATGAGACTGGTGCAAGCCTTACTTCTTGGGCAGTATGGACAAGGGCATGGACTGCTGAAGAGAATAGGCATGGTGACCTTCTCAACAAGTATCTTTATCTCTCTGGACGGGTAGACATGAAGCAAATTGAGAAGACAACTCAGTATCTGATAGGGTCAGGAATGGTGAGATCATTGTTCCCACTTGGTCAGTTTGGTTATTATTATTATTATTTTTAAAATCAAAATACAGTTCAGAAATAATTTCCAAAGGGAGGAACTTGGGGAAATTTTGCATGTGAGAAAAACTTTTAGAAATTCTCTAAATCTGAAAATGGTGCAAACTACCAGAATCACCAATATTTTGGGCTAAGGTGGTTGTCGGTTTCTTGTCTCATTTCAATTCCCTTTCAAACTTTCAAATTTTCCCTTTCCTTACTAGACAGTATGTTAAGCTTACATTAATGTGATAAGTGGCGTTCTGAAAAACGAAGTGTTACAAAATGTTGATTGTCTTTTATGGCTGTAAGTTTCGGGCACCACTCCATTTTTTTTTTTGGGACTTGCCATATATTTTCAAAGCTTTGTTATTATTGAAAGCTACTTGATTGGAATTTTCAAAGAAGTATTGTTTTGTATAACTTTTCATGCTCTAGACTTTCTTGTTCTGCTTTTTCTTCTTGGTTTTTGTTTTTTGTATTTTCTTTTCCTGCCCAACTTACATGTGGCAGTTGTTATGCAAGATTTATGTTTGGAAATAGACTTGTAACGCAATTTGATTCTCACTAATTTAATTTCATGTGTTCTTCTAGGATCCTAAGACGGAAAACAACCCATACCTTGGTTTCATCTACACTTCATTTCAAGAGAGGGCAACATTCATCTCCCATGGGAACACAGCCAGGCAAGCTAAGGAGCATGGGGACATGAAATTGGCACAGATTTGTGGCATAATTGCCTCAGATGAAAAACGCCATGAAACTGCCTACACCAAGATTGTGGAGAAGCTGTTTGAGATCGACCCAGATGGCACTGTAATGGCTTTAGCTGACATGATGAAGAAAAAGGTGTCAATGCCAGCCCACTTGATGTATGATGGGCGGGATGATAACCTTTTTGAACACTTCTCAACTGTTGCCCAGCGGCTTGGAGTATACACTGCTAGGGACTATGCTGATATTTTGGAGTTTCTGGTTGGAAGATGGGATGTAGCGAAGTTGGGGGGTCTTTCTGCAGAAGGGCGTAGAGCTCAAGATTTCGTGTGTGGTTTGCCCCCAAGGATTAGAAGGTTAGAGGAGAGAGCCCAAGGAAAGGCCAAGCAAGCATCCGCGGTGCCATTCAGCTGGTTGTTTGGCAGAGAAATAATGGTGTAATGGAGAGAAATTGCCCAGCTCTTCTTCCATTTGATGGCCGCCGTTATCTGCAGTAGATATCTTCATGGGGTGGGAAAATGCTATTTGATCAAGGCTTTTGTAGTTACACATGTTTTCTTGTGTTTGTCCTCTATCCTTAAAAAGGACAACTATAGTGTGCCTTTTATTTTCTTTTCTTAAACCAAAAAAAAAAAGAAGGTTAATTTTAAGCTAGAAAGAAAGAGTTGGTGTTTATTATGACTATATGTGGTATTCAATGGATCGTTTAGGTACTTGAAGGTGAGTACATGTGTCCAAAACAGCTAGAATAATGAGTGGTCATCACTCTCTTTTATGTATTGGTAACACTGGTACTTGTTTAGAAGGATGATTTCAGAGGACCAAGAAGACACCGCTTGATTAGTATCTCTCTATCTTTGTATTTATTATGTTAAAGATCATTCTTGCCATCTATCTTGCCTAGCTACTTCAAACCAAATATATATATATATATATATTTCAAAAAAAATGAGGAAATAGTTTGCAAAAAGCCCGGAAAAGCTTCTACGATTCGGCTACAACAACATTGTTTTTATAATGGAACTTCACTTAACCTTCTTAAATTTTTATTAATTTAAAAAAATTTGCAATCTCATTATTCCCATTAGGGGTTTGGATTAAATTAGAATTTGATGTGTCATTAAGTAACATAAATAAGGTTGGCAATACTTTTTTTTTTTTTTTTTAAAGATCCTCTCCGGTTCAAGCCCATAAGAGCCACATGAGCAAAATTATCCTGGTATTTTAAAGGACCAAAATGAACAGGAGAAGGATCCAAATTTGTAAGCCAATAAATTTGTAGTGGATATTGTTAAGTAGTCAGGAATTTCAATCTATTTTCAGAATTCCCCCCCCACCCCCTCACACCTCTTCTTTTAATCTTGCTAAGAACTAACAATTAATAATATGCGTCCTTAAGAGGTAGCTTAATCGGCCGGGACCACGCCTAAAAAAGCGGAAGTCACTAGTTCGAATCCCCCCTACTCCTCTTGTGTAGACATGTCAAAAAAAAAAAAAAAACAATTAATAATATGCAGATTTATGATGCTCATTCTTCTTGTCACGAGCTATTTTTTCTCATTCTCTTCTTTTAGAGACCAAATTGTTTACTCTATTAGAAAACAAAACATCACAAAAGTATTTTAAGCAATTTGGCAAAGTATACTATCAATACCGAAAATTAAGAGGAGCAAAAATATAAAACATTTCTGTAGCCTATGAAATTACTCAATACAGTAAAGCAAACATTAAAAAGAAATACAATTCAGAATAAATAAAGAACACTCCAACCAATGAATCAAATTCAACGAATAATACTATAATATGCTGCAGTGGCCAACACTGGGATGATCAGGAAAATCAAACCATCTTCTTTGCTTGAACTTAAACTTGGAAAGGCCATGGCCAGTCCTTCATGTCTTCCTCTTGCTGCACTTTGGCAGTACTCCTCCTCATCGCATGCCCACCATTATCGCCCTCAACATAAGCATAGTACTTCAAGAAAAACGCAAGAGTCAACACCACCCACTCCAAGCAGAAGATCAACACACATAACCCACCAGCCAACTTCAGTATCACAGCTCCATCCTCTTCCCTCACATACGACTTCAACTGCCCCAGAAAATCCCCTGTTCTCGTGAAGATCAGCACCGACACCGACCCTTGAAATATTGCCGTCAGCACCGTCATCACCATGTGAGCCGCGTACCACCGGCTAGTCCCCGATGACGCCGCTGCACATCCTGAGACCGCCCCGGTGATGGTGAGGATGTGGAGGAGGATCAGGAAGAAGCCACTTATAGAGGGGAGGAGGCGGAGCGAGAGGGTGAGGAAGATGCAACTGGAGGCCGCGCCAAGTAGAATGTAGTTGCAGAACAGGAAGACCTTGTGGGTGTGGTAGTGGGATTGAGCCACTGAGCTTGGTGGGGTGCTGTTCATGCCGATACCCATTTCAAGATTCCTCAAAATTCAGCGAAATTCAACGGATTCTGGTGACTTGCGGAGATTTTGGGTCAAGTGGGTTTTGTGGAATTTGAGTTTTGGAAGCTTGGAAATGGTGGATTGGTTTGAAGAGAAATGCGGAGGCGAAGGGGGAAGATATAGAGTGTGTGTAGGGGGGAGCCTCAACGGTCATATTGGTTGAGAGGACAAAATGTGACCGTTGGAGGAAAGTCAAGGGAACAAACCCCACACGCATAATTTCTAACGGCTAGTTTTGCTTTCAAGAGTTCCTTGCATATAATACATACAGAGACCATTCATTTGATTTGGATCATTGGATTTGTTGGGATTTGACAGTTGATGGGTGGCTTGAGGATCAAACGATCAAAATGAACTGATCTCAATTTTGTTGAACTTAGCGTATTCCAGGTTATTCTAGATGGCCTGGTCCTTTTTTTCTTTTTGGTCAGATAGTCAGATATTCAAAATTGTAGATCTTAACATACATAATTTTATAGAATTCCCTTTTAAGACTAGTTAATATGCTTATTCTAAGAGTCCTTCGGTTCGGGTTTGGTTCTGCGATTTCAAATGTATGAATTAAAAACACAAGTTTTTGAAAACGTAATTAAGTGTTTGACAAAATTACTATTTAATTTTTAAAATTACAATTTAGCCTAAAAAATTGTACATTTTCAGAAAAACACATTCTTACATATGATTTGAAAATGTATAAAATATGTGTTTTCAAATAGCAATTTTTTAAAAACGCAATTCCAAACAGTTTATTTTTTTGCAATTTGATTTAAAATTGCACTTTTTATTTATAAAATGTTAATCCTAAATGCACCCTAAATATATGATAATTCTCGAGTAATCACGTTTTTTTGAAATCAATCTCACTTTTAAAATATTAACTTTAAAAGCTTAATTTTTTATTTTTGAATTTGAAAGAGCTCTTTCTGTATTTTTTCTCTCTCTAATTATGCGACGTCCGTTAAAAATCAAAATGATATGTATTTTAATTATTTTATTAAAAAAAAAAAAAAGGAAAAAAAGAAAAAGTCACCTATAGTTGCATCCTACCGCTAGCCCCCCACCCAGCGGTGGGCTACCCGCATAGGTGGTTGGACTTGGAGCCACCCCACTGGTGGCTGGGGCTGGTGGGTCATGGGAAAGATTAAGCTCGGAACATGGGGTCTAAGAAGCTCTCCAGGTACTGCTATGAGCTTCTACGGTTCTACCTCATACTAAAAGTCTGTTTGGGATTGCGATAAAAAATAGATTTTTTGAATATAGTGCTTTTATCAGTGAACTTTTGTTAAAAGTGTTGTTACTGAAAAACTGTTTACATGTTTGGTAATTGCATGTCTTAAGTGTTTTTTTGATGTTACTGATGTTTGGTAACAAAACTAAAAAAGTGATTTCAGTTGCAAAAATGACAATAAAGAACATGTAATGATTTTTTTAGTATAAGCTAAAAAAAAAATCATTACATAACACCAAATATATGTCATTTTACGTAAAATCATCACATGTCGATAATGACAATAAAGGCCTAAGGTTGGTAATTAATTATTATTATTATTTTTTATTTTTTTTTCAATTTATACCAACCTTTTTATATAAAAATGGCTAATGTTAGCTTTCACAAGTAAAAATTATTTTGTAATGGTTTATGTAACAAAACATTAACATTTTATTTTTTTTGCACTTATATGTAATAAAAAGTGATGTCAATCATTTTTATTTTTATTTTTTAAGTATTTAAAGTATTTAACACATAAGAAAGAACATCATTCAAGGAGATCCTTACAACATTTTAAATAGTTTATAACACAACAACATAAATAAAAAAATAAAAGAACATTAACGGGTTAGAAGTAGATTAGCAATATGATCACGCTCAATGTTCATAGAATTTTCATTGGATGTCTCTAATTGTTGTATGTTTGACTCATCTTGTGCTTCGCCATCGCCTATACAGTCAGTAGGTAGTAAATCCTCATCATCATCATATGGTTGGAACTCAGCATTCTTTATTGCATGCTTCCTAATGAAGTTATGAAGAGTCATAGACGCCACCACGATTTTCACTTGTTTATCATAAGGAAAATTCAACATGCAATGCAATAACTTCTACTTATTTTTCCGAACTTCAAATGTTCTTTCAATAGTGCATCTAAGTGATGAATGTGCATGATTAAAAATTTCATGCATACCCCTCGGTTAGCTTCCGCGACGAAAGTCTGGTAGATGATACCGCTCCCCTTTGTATGGCCCCATGTATCCCTTCATGTGAGGATATCCTGTGTCTACCAAGTAATACTTTCCTGCAAAAAAAATATACGAATAACGGTCATAAAAAATATTGAAATGTATATTTTTTTCATGTATAATTCATAGTTGTTATTTTTATTAAGGGGAAACTTCACTTACCCCTTATACTTTCGCGGTTTTTGCAGACACCTCCCCATTGTTCAAAAACTCTCACTTTGATGTATCTAACTTTTGTTTCCTTCCACTTTGCCTATTCCGTTAGGATTTTCTGTTAAATCCTAATGGAGGGGTGTGAAATTCCAATCTTGCCCTTATTTTTTATTAAAAAATATTTATTTTTTATAAATCCTGACCCGTGGGTTTACCGGTGGATCTAACCCACCCGTATTGTGACCCACGGGTCATATTATTATTATTATATATTAAAAAAAAAAAAATTGACGGTGTTTGACCCAACGGGGGTCACAAGACCCATCGGGGGTCATTTGTGACCCGCCGATGGGTCACTTTTTTATTTGTTTTATTTATTTATTTTTAAATATAATAATTATAATAATATTTTTTTATTTATAAATAAGGGTAAATTTGGAATTTAAAAAAAAATTAGGGCTATAAAGGACTTTTACTCATTTGACCGTTTGATTTAACTACAAAATCCTAACGGAAGGGGCAAAGTGGAAGGAAACGAAAGTTGAATACATCAAAGTGAGAGTTTTTGAACAATGTGGGGGTGTCTGCAAAAACCGCGAAAGTATAGGGGGGTAAGTGAAGTTTCCCCTTTTATTAAATACAAACCTTTAGGTGGGTGTGGAAATTGCAATTCTTCCTTTCGAATAGCTTCCAAAAAAATATGTGTATCATGTGCAGTACCTTCCCATCCAGCCCAAACAAATGTGAAATACATACGAAAATCACAAACAGCCATAACATTTTGAGTAGGAGTCCATTTTCCACCAATATATGGTATTTGTTTTGATGGAGAAATTTGAACTAGCACATGGGTTCCATCAATGGCTCTAATGCAATATTTGAAGTATGGCCAATACCGCTCATCATCACGAATTTTGCTTGGAACATCCCTAAATTTTCTATCAATAGGATTAATAATGTCAATCGTCATTCTTGAAACAACCATTAAACACATGAGTAAAATGTCCACTATTCTATTCCCAAACCCATAGCCTAAAGTATTCAAAAACATTGCCACCAACTCTTCAACAGTTAATTTCCTAGTACCTCTTAAATGATATATTTCCTTCAATTCTTTACACAAGTAAAGAAATGCGTGTATTTCCATTTTGTTTGCACCTATCAGGATTACCTTGTAGAATCTCCATAACCCACTTATAACCTATTTGAAAAGAGGTCCTACAAGGTTCCTTTGCAATATATGGCATATAATAGTTTTCAACAAATTCTACTGCTGCAGCTGGTAGAATAAAAACATCATTTTCATTTTCATTTTCCTCTTCACCATAATCACTATCACTTGTATCATCTTGAGTGCTATAATCACTATTGTCCATGTCTATAAGGGAAAAAAATAAAATAAAGAAAGAAATAAGCACAAAATAAATATATAAGCACCCATAAAAATAAGAAAAAGATATATTTACGTAGTTATCTACGTAGTTATTAAATATTATAATATACTTACCTTAGTATACAAATCAACACATAAAAAAAAAAAAAAAAATAACATTCAAATAAATCCTTACAACTTCTCAAAATAGTTTATAACAAAACAACATTAAAAAATAATAATATTAATCTATGTTACGACGGTTAATTTCTTTATTTCCCATTCGCTTAATAAAGTCAATCTGCAACCATGATTCTTTAATAGTCACAAACATCTCTTTATGTGATCTCTTAAGAAATACATCTGTTGCAAACTTAAGGATGTCAATGTCATTTTCTCTTTCAGCAATCCCCCGAACAACATCTATAGCCTCTTCAATATTACATTCAGGTTTATCGTAGCTCTTAGATGTCATTGTATTTTTACTTTCTATTACATCACAAATACGAGTCAAATGTTGACTAACAATTTGAACTATTTTATTTATTTTCTTACATTGAACCGCAAGACCAAACTTCGTATTTCCTTTATCCCGCATATCCAAATCAGCAAGAATATCATCCATGCCATGTGTATTGAGATTTGGTTCATCATCCAAAACATCTAAACCTTCTACAACATTGTCATCTTCATTAAGCATTTCATCTGCATTATCTATGACACCAATATCATTAGAAACCAACCCTATGGATGGTGTCCAAGATCCCTTCCTAGTGGCAATTATATCTCTAAACAATATTTCCACATTCATAGCATAAGTCAAACTTGTTGTGCAAAACTTGGTTGCTTCTGGAACTTCTTGTATTTAGGTATATGTAAAAATCAATAATAAACATTTTTTAAATCATTTAAACAAAAACAAATAAGTACAAATATAATACTTGCAATTTTTTTTCTCACCAATCATTGGACGCATCAATTGTCTTTTTCACCGGATCCCATCCAAGGCCAGTTTCCTTGCCTATCAATCTCTTCCAAATGTACCACTCTTTTTTCAAACTATCCCACTTGTTCTTTAGTTGTTTATAGCAATATTGTTTTCCAGTTTTTTCATTAAATTTATCTATCACATTTTTCCATCCTGTCCTATTGAAATGTGTTCTTGGGCGGTTACCAACATGAATCTCAGTAATACATATGTCAAGATAATTTTCTAGCATTTTTTCAGTCCAAACTACTTTCTTTATTTGAGTATCTGCAGTAGCAGCAACATTGCTTTGACCTTTTTTACTCATGTTTGTCACACAATAAATAAGCTGATACAATTACAAATAAAAAAAGTATGTTAAACACTATTAACAATTAAAAATTTGTTTTAAGTGATCAACGGATAGAATGCAAAAATTTATATTTACATGAATAATATGTATGTCTATCAAATAAAAGGGCAACAACAAAAAATAATGAAATCAAGTTTCTGCAACATGAATAGCATTAAATAGTTCACATAAACTAATTGTTTCTCCCCCATCATAAGATATATATATATATATATATATATATATATATA
>NC_081542.1:11192682-11237386 GCF_901000735.1 Corylus avellana
ATGAGCAAAATTATCCTGGTATTTTAAAGGACCAAAATGAACAGGAGAAGGATCCAAATTTGTAAGCCAATAAATTTGTAGTGGATATTGTTAAGTAGTCAGGAATTTCAATCTATTTTCAGAATTCCCCCCCCACCCCCTCACACCTCTTCTTTTAATCTTGCTAAGAACTAACAATTAATAATATGCGTCCTTAAGAGGTAGCTTAATCGGCCGGGACCACGCCTAAAAAAGCGGAAGTCACTAGTTCGAATCCCCCCTACTCCTCTTGTGTAGACATGTCAAAAAAAAAAAAAAAACAATTAATAATATGCAGATTTATGATGCTCATTCTTCTTGTCACGAGCTATTTTTTCTCATTCTCTTCTTTTAGAGACCAAATTGTTTACTCTATTAGAAAACAAAACATCACAAAAGTATTTTAAGCAATTTGGCAAAGTATACTATCAATACCGAAAATTAAGAGGAGCAAAAATATAAAACATTTCTGTAGCCTATGAAATTACTCAATACAGTAAAGCAAACATTAAAAAGAAATACAATTCAGAATAAATAAAGAACACTCCAACCAATGAATCAAATTCAACGAATAATACTATAATATGCTGCAGTGGCCAACACTGGGATGATCAGGAAAATCAAACCATCTTCTTTGCTTGAACTTAAACTTGGAAAGGCCATGGCCAGTCCTTCATGTCTTCCTCTTGCTGCACTTTGGCAGTACTCCTCCTCATCGCATGCCCACCATTATCGCCCTCAACATAAGCATAGTACTTCAAGAAAAACGCAAGAGTCAACACCACCCACTCCAAGCAGAAGATCAACACACATAACCCACCAGCCAACTTCAGTATCACAGCTCCATCCTCTTCCCTCACATACGACTTCAACTGCCCCAGAAAATCCCCTGTTCTCGTGAAGATCAGCACCGACACCGACCCTTGAAATATTGCCGTCAGCACCGTCATCACCATGTGAGCCGCGTACCACCGGCTAGTCCCCGATGACGCCGCTGCACATCCTGAGACCGCCCCGGTGATGGTGAGGATGTGGAGGAGGATCAGGAAGAAGCCACTTATAGAGGGGAGGAGGCGGAGCGAGAGGGTGAGGAAGATGCAACTGGAGGCCGCGCCAAGTAGAATGTAGTTGCAGAACAGGAAGACCTTGTGGGTGTGGTAGTGGGATTGAGCCACTGAGCTTGGTGGGGTGCTGTTCATGCCGATACCCATTTCAAGATTCCTCAAAATTCAGCGAAATTCAACGGATTCTGGTGACTTGCGGAGATTTTGGGTCAAGTGGGTTTTGTGGAATTTGAGTTTTGGAAGCTTGGAAATGGTGGATTGGTTTGAAGAGAAATGCGGAGGCGAAGGGGGAAGATATAGAGTGTGTGTAGGGGGGAGCCTCAACGGTCATATTGGTTGAGAGGACAAAATGTGACCGTTGGAGGAAAGTCAAGGGAACAAACCCCACACGCATAATTTCTAACGGCTAGTTTTGCTTTCAAGAGTTCCTTGCATATAATACATACAGAGACCATTCATTTGATTTGGATCATTGGATTTGTTGGGATTTGACAGTTGATGGGTGGCTTGAGGATCAAACGATCAAAATGAACTGATCTCAATTTTGTTGAACTTAGCGTATTCCAGGTTATTCTAGATGGCCTGGTCCTTTTTTTCTTTTTGGTCAGATAGTCAGATATTCAAAATTGTAGATCTTAACATACATAATTTTATAGAATTCCCTTTTAAGACTAGTTAATATGCTTATTCTAAGAGTCCTTCGGTTCGGGTTTGGTTCTGCGATTTCAAATGTATGAATTAAAAACACAAGTTTTTGAAAACGTAATTAAGTGTTTGACAAAATTACTATTTAATTTTTAAAATTACAATTTAGCCTAAAAAATTGTACATTTTCAGAAAAACACATTCTTACATATGATTTGAAAATGTATAAAATATGTGTTTTCAAATAGCAATTTTTTAAAAACGCAATTCCAAACAGTTTATTTTTTTGCAATTTGATTTAAAATTGCACTTTTTATTTATAAAATGTTAATCCTAAATGCACCCTAAATATATGATAATTCTCGAGTAATCACGTTTTTTTGAAATCAATCTCACTTTTAAAATATTAACTTTAAAAGCTTAATTTTTTATTTTTGAATTTGAAAGAGCTCTTTCTGTATTTTTTCTCTCTCTAATTATGCGACGTCCGTTAAAAATCAAAATGATATGTATTTTAATTATTTTATTAAAAAAAAAAAAAAGGAAAAAAAGAAAAAGTCACCTATAGTTGCATCCTACCGCTAGCCCCCCACCCAGCGGTGGGCTACCCGCATAGGTGGTTGGACTTGGAGCCACCCCACTGGTGGCTGGGGCTGGTGGGTCATGGGAAAGATTAAGCTCGGAACATGGGGTCTAAGAAGCTCTCCAGGTACTGCTATGAGCTTCTACGGTTCTACCTCATACTAAAAGTCTGTTTGGGATTGCGATAAAAAATAGATTTTTTGAATATAGTGCTTTTATCAGTGAACTTTTGTTAAAAGTGTTGTTACTGAAAAACTGTTTACATGTTTGGTAATTGCATGTCTTAAGTGTTTTTTTGATGTTACTGATGTTTGGTAACAAAACTAAAAAAGTGATTTCAGTTGCAAAAATGACAATAAAGAACATGTAATGATTTTTTTAGTATAAGCTAAAAAAAAAATCATTACATAACACCAAATATATGTCATTTTACGTAAAATCATCACATGTCGATAATGACAATAAAGGCCTAAGGTTGGTAATTAATTATTATTATTATTTTTTATTTTTTTTTCAATTTATACCAACCTTTTTATATAAAAATGGCTAATGTTAGCTTTCACAAGTAAAAATTATTTTGTAATGGTTTATGTAACAAAACATTAACATTTTATTTTTTTTGCACTTATATGTAATAAAAAGTGATGTCAATCATTTTTATTTTTATTTTTTAAGTATTTAAAGTATTTAACACATAAGAAAGAACATCATTCAAGGAGATCCTTACAACATTTTAAATAGTTTATAACACAACAACATAAATAAAAAAATAAAAGAACATTAACGGGTTAGAAGTAGATTAGCAATATGATCACGCTCAATGTTCATAGAATTTTCATTGGATGTCTCTAATTGTTGTATGTTTGACTCATCTTGTGCTTCGCCATCGCCTATACAGTCAGTAGGTAGTAAATCCTCATCATCATCATATGGTTGGAACTCAGCATTCTTTATTGCATGCTTCCTAATGAAGTTATGAAGAGTCATAGACGCCACCACGATTTTTACTTGTTTATCATAAGGAAAATTCAACATGCAATGCAATAACTTCTACTTATTTTTCCAAACTCCAAATGTTCTTTCAATAGTGCATCTAAGTGATGAATGTGCATGATTAAAAATTTCATGCATACTCCTCGGTTGGCTTCCGCGACGAAAGTCTGGTAGATGATACCGCTCCCCTTTGTATGGCCCCATGTATCCCTTCATGTGAGGATATCCTGTGTCTACCAAGTAATACTTTCCTGCAAAAAAAATATACGAATAACGGTCATAAAAAATATTGAAATGTATATTTTTTTCATGTATAATTCATAGTTGTTATTTTTATTAAGGGGAAACTTCACTTACCCTCCCTATACTTTCGTGGTTTTTGCAGACACCTCCCTATTGTTCAAAAACTCTCACTTTGATGTATCTAACTTTTGTTTCCTTCCACTTTGCCTATTCCGTTATGATTTTCTGTTAAATCCTAACGGAGGAGTGTGAAATTCCAATCTTGCCCTTATTTTTTATTAAAAAAATATTTATTTTTTATAAATCCTGACCCGTGGGTTTACCGGTGGATCTAACCCACCCGTATTGTGACCCATGGGTCATATTATTATTATTATATATTAAAAAAAAAAAATTTGACGGTGTTTGACCCAACGGGGGTCACAAGACCCATCGGGGGTCACTTGTGACCCGTCGGTGGGTCACTTTTTTATTTGTTTTATTTATTTATTTTTAAATATAATAATTATAATAATATTTTTTTATTTATAAATAAGGGTAAATTTGGAATTTAAAAAAAATTAGGGCTATAAAGGACTTTTACTCATTTGACCGTTTGATTTAACTACAAAATCCTAACGGAAGGGGCAAAGTGGAAGGAAACGAAAGTTGAATACATCAAAGTGAGAGTTTTTGAAGAATGTGGGGGTGTCTGCAAAAACCGCGAAAGTATAGGAGGGTAAGTGAAGTTTCCCCTTTTATTAAATACAAACCTTTAGGTGGGTGTGGAAATTGCAATTCTTCCTTTCGAATAGCTTCCAAAAAAATATGTGTATCATGTGCAGTACCTTCCCATCCAGCCCAAATAAAGGTGAAACACATACGAAAATCACAAACAGCCATAACATTTTGAGTAGGAGTCCATTTTCGACCAATATATGGTATTTGTTTTGATGGGGAAATTTGAACTAGCACATGGGTTCCATCAATGGCTCCAATGCAATATTTGAAGTATGGCCAATACCGCTCATCATCACGAATTTTGCTTTGAACATCCCTAAATTTTCTATCAATAGGATTAATAATGTCAATCGTCATTCTTGAAACAACCATTAAACACATGAGTAAAATGTCCACTATTCTATTCCCAAACCTATAGCCTAAAGTATTAAAAAACATTGCCACCAACTTTTCAACAGTTAATTTCCTAGTACCTCTTAAATGATATATTTCCTTCAATTCTTTACACAAGTAAAGAAATGCGTGTATTTCCATTTTGTTTACACCTATCAGGATTACCTTGTAGAATCTTCATAATCCACTTATAACCTATTTGAAAAGAGGTCCTACAAGGTTCCTTTGCAATATATGACATATAATAGTTTTCAACAAATTTTACTGCTGCAGCTGGTAGAATAAAAACATCATTTTCATTTTCATTTTTCTCTTCACCATAATCACTATCACTTGTATCATCTTGAGTGCTATAATCACTATTGTCCATGTCTATAAGGGAAAAAAATAAAATAAAGAAAGAAATAAGCACAAAATAAATATATAAGCACCCATAAAAATAAGAAAAAGATATATTTACGTAGTTATCTACGTAGTTATTAAATATTATAATATACTTACCTTAGTATACAAATCAACACATAAAAAAAATAAATAAATAACATTCAAATAAATCCTTACAACTTCTCAAAATAGTTTATAACAAAACAACATTAAAAAATAATAATATTAATCTATGTTACGACGGTTAATTTCTTTATTTCCCATTCGCTTAATAAAGTCAATCTGCAACCATGATTCTTTAATAGTCACAAACATCTCTTTATGTGATCTCTTAAGAAATACATCTGTTGCAAACTTAAGGATGTCAATGTCATTTTCTCTTTCAGCAATCCCCCGAACAACATCTATAGCCTCTTCAATATTACATTCAGGTTTATCGTAGCTCTTAGATGTCATTGTATTTTTACTTTCTATTACATCACAAATACGAGTCAAATGTTGACTAACAATTTGAACTATTTTATTTATTTTCTTACATTGAACCGCAAGATCAAACTTCATATTTCCTTTATCCCGCATATCCAAATCAGCAAGAATATTATCAATGCCATGTGTATTGAGATTTGGTTCATCATCCAAAACATCTAAACCTTCTACAACATTGTCATCTTCATTAAACATTTCATCTGCACTATCTATGACACCAATATCATTAGAAACCAACCCTATGGATGGTGTCCAAGATCCCTTCCTAGTGGCAATTATATCTCTAAACAATATTTCCACATTCATAGCATAAGTCAAACCTGTTGTGCGAAACTTGGTTGCTTCTGGAACTTCCTGTATTTAGGTATATGTAAAAATCAATAATAAACATTTTTTAAATTATTTAAACAAAAACAAATAAGTACAAATATAATACTTGCAATTTTTTTTTCTCACCAATCATTGGGCGCATCAATTGTCTTTTTCATCGGATCCCATCCAAGGCCAGTTTCCTTGCCTATCAATCTTTTCCAAATGTACCACTTTTTTTTTTCAAACTATCTTACTTGTTCTTTAGTTGTTTATAGCAATATTATTTTCCAGTTTTTTCATTAAATTTATCTATCACATTTTTCCATCCTGTCCTTTTGAAATGTGTTCCTGGGCGGTTACCAGCATGAATCTCAGTAATATGTATGTCAAGATAATCTTCTAGCATTTTTTCAGTCCAAACTACTTTTTTTATCTGAGTATCTGTAGTAGCAGCTGTAACGTTGCTTTGACCTATTTTATTCATGTTTTTCAAACAATAAATAAGCTAATAAAATTATAAATAAAAAAGTTTGTTAAACACTATTAACAATTATAAATTTGTTTAAAGTGATTGACTGATAGAATGCAAAAAAATCATATTTGCATGAATAATATGCATGTCCATCCAACAAAAGGGCAACATAAAAAAAATAATAGAATCAAATTTCTACAACAGGAAAGGCATTAAATAATTCATGTGAATTAATTGTCTTCCTACGCCATTGTCATTCACCCCTTCATAAGCTTCATATATATATATAATGAGCTGTGGAACCAAGTTTTGCAAAGGACAATGCATGAGTCGGTGGTGTGAGAGAGAAAAAGAGATTCTAAAAAAAATCTGTTGTGAGATATATATAATGAGCTGTGGAACCAACTTTTGCAAAGGAGAAAGGCATGAGTCAGTGGTGTGAGTGAGAGAAAGAGATTCTAAAAAAAAAATTGTCATATCTCACAATAGCAAGCACATTATTGTCATCTCACAACAGAGGCTCTGCGACGTGTAAGAGAGAAAGAAATTTTTTAATACACTTGCATTGTTTCCTAGCATCAGAAACAATGCATATATTCTAGAAACAATTTAGAAAAGAAAAAAGAAAAAATTGTGAAATTCGTATCTACCCCACGTGGGAGCAGCTCAACACACTGCCCAAAGCCATCTATCACGTTCCTAGCGTCATAAACAATGCATATATTCTAGAAACAATTCAGAAAAGAAAAAAGAAAAAAAGTTAAAAAAAAAAAAATTGACAAATCTGTATCTACCCACGCGGGAGCAGCTCTTCACACTGCCCAAAGCCATCTATCACTCTCCAACCCCTTCATCGCTTCTTTATTTTCTTTTCCCTTCTATCCTCTATTTTTTTCTAATTATCTTCTCTGTAGGTCTCTCTTTTGTATTTTCTCTATATTTTTTCTAATTCTCTTCTTTGCAGACTGCATACATGTCTTTCTCTTATGTTTAGTTCTTTTATACATGTCAAGATTTGAACAAAAGAGATGAAAATAATCAAAAATCCAACGAACTCACTGGAACGAGATGAACTTCTGCTTGTCTCTCTCCCTGTAGCGGCTTTCAACTGTGGCAAAATGATAAGTTTGGTTCAAAGTGATGTTTATATATGTGTATGGTTGTCATTACATGAAATTCTTAAGGAATTTTTCTCCGTGTATATATTTCATTAAACACAAAACTGCGGTGCGCCTTTATTCCAGAAGTCCGTTTGAGTAGAAGCCACGTTTTCCAGCTTCGCCCCAAACGTGGTTTTGAGCGTTTAGAACCTCCAAAGCGCTTTGAAAATATTTTATCAAACGACTCTAATTTTTTCTGAAACGGACTTCTGAGGCATCATAAGCGCTTTTTGCATGCTCTAAGAGCCTGTTTGAGACTGCGTCTGAAAAATAGAGCTTTTAAGTTAAAAAGAGCTTTTGAGCAAAAGCTTCATTTTTAAGCTTTTGCCAAAAGTACTTTTTGGCCATTTTTAGGCTTTTTGACCCTTAAAAGCGCTTTTAATTTTTTTACTAAACAAGTACTTTTTTCTTCAAATGGGCTTTTTGAATGTTAAAAGCACTTTTAGGCCCCTCAAAATTTCAAACAAGCCCTAATTCCTAAGTCGATTTGACTCGCAGGTTAATTTGATATTTATTAATTTAACTCGTTTAATTAAATATATCAAATTTTACAACCTTAACAAAACTGCCGCCTTTTTTTTTTTAACGAACTGATGATTTCATTCCTTTCAAATTAGAGAAACAAACAAGAGTATAAAACTCTAAAGAAAAAGAGGAGATTGCTCTAAAGTGACAATGTTAAAAATACATTCAGGAGATTCCTCCATCCAAATACGCTCATTGGTGCAATTAAGTGCAAACTTTAATTCAGATATAATTTCATTTTTAAAATTCATACAAATTAATATATATATATATATATGGGCCGAAAACTGGTTATGTGTAACATAATATGATTATTAAACGGGTATGCGGATGGTATTGTCTCACTCGCCCATTTAAAGAGGCCCTTCAGATGGTTGATTTTATATCCACTCTGGATTTTTGTGAACGAAATGATATGGGTTTTGTAGGTCCAAAATTTACTTGGTGTAATATGAGGGGTGATGGGCAATTTATTAAAGAGTGATTAGAACATGTTGTGGCAAATGGAGAATGGGAGGAGATGTACCCGGTTAGAAATATAGAAGTTATTGCTACGCGTTGTTCGGATCACACCCCTTTGTTCTTAACCTTTCAAAAACAGATGGAGCGAAGAAGAGTTTATCATAATACATTCAAATATGAAGCAAGATGGGGGGAAAATAAGAAGGCCTATGAGGTTATTCGAAAAAGTATGGAAGAAGAAAGTACCTTCAGTGGGTGTCTAGGAGGTCGTAAAAAATAATCTGGATATGAGTTAGTGTGGGTTGGTGCAATGGAACAGAGAAAATCAAAACCCAACTAAGAGTATGATCAAGAAGAAAATGGGGGAGTTATAGATTCTATTTGAAGAGGAGGGGCAACTAAATGTGGAGTCTATTCAAAGGCTTCAATTTGAGGTGAATGATTTAATGGAATGAGAAGAGCTGAAATGGAGACACATGGCAAAAGAACATCGGCTCAAGTTTGGGGATCAAAATTCGAAATATTTTCATGCTTGTGTTAAACAACGTCAGAGAGCAAGTAAAATTTATAGCATTTCGGATGAAGAGGGTTGGGTTTTCTCAAATCCAAAAGCTGTTGAAAAAGTTTACATTAATTATTTTCAAAAAATTTTCACTACTTCAAATCCGGTGGGGATCTCTCAGTGTCTTGAGGCAGTATCTAGAAGGGTTTCCGAAAGCATGAATGAGCAATTATTGGTGGCTTTGTCAACAGAGGAGGTGTTAGCAGCTTTACAACATATGGCTCATTTCAAATCTCCAGGTCCGAATGGTTTTACTGCGAGCTTTTACCAAGAACAATGGGAAGTAGTGGGCCAAGAAGTTTGGGATGCTTTTATGAATTTTTTTTTTTAATTCAGGTAGTTTTGCTGAAGCTGTAAATTTTACTCACATTGAATTGATTCCAAAAAAAAAAAAAAAATCTTACTAGAGTAACTGAATTTCGCCCTATTAGTCTGTGTAATGTTGTTTATAAGATTTTGTTTAAGGTGTTGGCGAATAGGTTGAAAGTTGTTCTTCCACATATTATCTCTAGTAACCAAAGTGCTTTCATTCCGGGTCGTCTTATCTTTGACAACATTTTAGCTGCTTAAGAAACATTATACACCATGCATTATCGCATGTGGGGAAAGTATGGATTTATGGCCTTGAAGATAGATATGAGTAAGGCATATGACAAGGTGGAGTGGGTGTTCTTGGCTAAGGTAATGAAGAGAATGGGGTTTGATTTGAAGTGGGTAGAGTTGATCATGAAATGTATTACTACGGTTCAATATTCCATTATTATCAATGGTGAGCCGGTGGGGCACATTCAGCCATCTAGAGGAATTCGTCAGGGGGATCCTCTATCTCCATATCTATTTTTGATTTGTGCAGAGGCCTTGAGTTCGTTACTTTAGCGAGCTGAATGCACATGGGTTTTAAAGGTTGTTCCCACGTCTATAGGGGGACCAAAGCTCAATCACTTATTCTTCACTGATGATAGTTTTCTCTTTTGTAAGGCAACTAGGGAAGACTGGGAATGTTTGTCGAGGATTTTAGATGTGTATGAGAGGGCTTCGGGGTAAAGGCTTAATAAAGACAAAACTTTTATTTTCTTTAGTAGAAATACAAGGCAGGAGGTTCGTGATTTCATGATTCAGTTGGTTGGTATTCTTGTTTCACAGCATTTTGATACATATCTGGGATTACCTACATTAGTAGGGAAAGCACCGGTGAGTGAATTTCAGTCTATAGTAGAGAGAGTTAAACGGAGAATCAGGGATTGGAAGACGGCATTTTTATCTCAAGTAGGCAAAGAAGTACTTCTCAAGGCAGTCATACAAGCTATCCCTACTTATAGTATGAGTGTGTTCCTCCTTCCGAAATAATTGTGTAGGGAGCTTAATTCTCTTATGCAAAAATTCTGGTGGGGGCACAAGGAGAAGGATAGGAAGATCCACTGGATGAGTTGGGAGAAAATGAGATTTGCTAAATCCCAAGGAGGTATAGGGTTCCACAATCTGACTTGTTTTAACAAAGCATTGTTAGCCAAACAATGCTGGCGGTTGTTGCAGAATCCGAAGAGTTTGACAGGAAGAATTATTAAAGCTAAATATTATCCATGTGGATCTATGTTAGAGGCAAAACTTGGAAGTCGACCATTGTATGCTTGGCATAGTTTCCTTTCAGCAAGGGACCTTCTCAAAATGGGACTTAATTGGCGGATTGGGGATGGAAGTACAGTTTGGATTTGGCATGATAAATGGTTACCAACACCTACGGCTTTTGTGGTCTAGTCCCGTTGTACACGACTAGATGCATGTGCGAAAGTGGAGGAACTAAAGGATAAGGACTTAGGAGGTTGGAACACTAAGTTGATGCAGGAGATTTTTAGTACTAGTGAACTTGAGACTATTTGTAGCATTCCATTAAGTAAATATAGCCATGTAGATAAGATGATATGGAGGTCAACTAATACAGGCTTATTTACTGTACGAAGTGCCTATTACATGGAAAAAGATAGGATCAATTCTCTAAAAGGAGAAGGCTCATCTAGGTCGGGTTATACGCATGTGTGGAAAGCAGTTTGGAGTTTACGGGTTCCAAATGCCACTAAGGTGTTTCTATGGCGTGCGTGTGCTGATATTCTCCCGATGAAAGAAAAATTACTGCAGAGGAGAGTTGTTGATGAAGATTTGTGTATTTTTTGTGAACGGGAACAAGAAACTATGATGCATATATTATGGAAATGTCCCTCATCGATGGATGTATGGGGTGTGTGTGATAGGAGAATTCAAAAAACCCAAGCGCAAAACATAACATTTCTGGATGTGGTGGACAATTTACTTTTGAGGTGTAATGGTGAGGAGATGAATCTGTTTGCTTTATTTGCGAAGAGGATATGGGCACGACGGAATACAGTTGTACATGGTGGAGAGTTCCTTCATCCTAGTAGACTTGTACAGGAGGCAGGTTTAACTCTTTCCCAATTTGCAAAAGTGTCTGGTAGAGGTGAGGAATTTGTAGATGTGCTGCACCATGCGTCAATTGGTATGGAGAGATGGGCAAAACCTCCTTTTGGTAGGTATAAGGTGAATTGGGATGTTGCTGTTGATAAGCATAAAAAATGTTTGGGCTGTGGTATAATAGTTTGGGACTACAAAGGTTTTGTCATTGCAGAGAGACTTAATGCTCTTCAAGAACCTGTGATTGCGGAAGCTATGTCAGCTTTAGTAGATGTGGAATTTAGTAGGGATTTGGGTATTTAGAATATTATTCTAGAAGGTGATTCCCTATTGGTGGTTCAAGCTATAGAGATTAAGGAAACAATTTGAGGCCTTACGGTCAAATTGTGGATGATGTCCGTTTGATTTTACGGATGCTTCAGAGTTGGATGGTCTCTCATGTGAAGCGAGAAACAAATACAGAGGCCCATTGTTTAGCAAAGTTTGCACTTAATTGCACCAATGAGCGTATTTGGATGGAGGAATCTCCTTAATGTATTTTTAATATTGTCACTTTAGAGCAATCTGCTCTTTTTCTTTAGAGTTTTATACTCTTGTTTGTTTCTCTGATTTGAAAGGAATGAAATCATCAATTTGTTAAAAAAAAAAAAGGCGGTCGTGTTAAGGTTGTAAAATTTGATATATTTAATTAAACGAGTTAAATTAATAAATATCAAATTAACTTGCGAGTCAAATCGACTTAGGAATTAGGGCTTGTTTGAAATTTTGAGGAGCCTAAAAGTGCGTTTAACACTCAAAAAATCGGTTTGAAAAAAAGAAGAAGTATCATTTGGTAAAACAATTAAAAGCACTTTTAAGGGTCTAAAAAACCTAAAAATGATCAAAATAAATAAAATTTTTGTCAAAAAATATTTTTTTAACTTAAAAGCTTTATTTTTGTGATACGCACCGAATTACTAGGGCAACGTAGTGATTCACATAATCATCCTGGTAAGGAAAAAAAAGAAGGATACGGACATCCTCGTCTGGGTGCAAGAACATCGTTGTTCCCGCATATTTATACAAACAGGAACATCTGTAAACCAAACAAACCCCATTCGTTTCTCTTCTTTCATATATCACCGAAGAACACCAAACCGCAGGGATTCGAAAACGATGTCGTCCAAAAACGGCTTTGAGGCTAACCACCAAGAGCAACACCCTGGTGCGCGCTTATTATTTGCAATTAAATTTGATCAAATTTTGTTTTTCCTTTATTTTTATAAAAATTTTGTTAATATAGTATAATTATTCGCTGTTCAAACCCTAAGATTAGATTTAGGATCATAGAGATCAGGACGAAGCATTTTAATTCCTGGAAAATTATTTGATACCTATTTTGCAATTTATTTCATTTTCCTGACTCTTAATTGAAAGGTGAGTGCTAGGGTTTTACAGGATTAAGTAACGGTTTGGTTTGTTGGGAGAGATAAATAAATGAAAAATTAGCAGATGGGTTGGTTGGTGAGGAATCGTATGAATTTTCGTGTTTTAGAGAAAATTTGTTATACCTATTTGGGTTTTTTTTATTATTTGCATTCATATAATGCTGAGTACGATTGGGTTAGGGTTAAGTTGGGTTTGTTTATTACAAACATACAAAAAAAAAAAAAAAAAAAATTGATTTAGGAATTGAGTTACTTTCCATGTTTTAGTGGAATTTTTTTTTTTATACCTATTCGGTTCTATATTGTTTGCCAAGGTTAACTTTTAACCCCCAAGGTAATGGCTTGAGTGGTAAGTCACTTAGTCTTGGTGCCTCATGAAGCATCAGGTCTAATGTTTGACCCTCCTTGATTGCAAACAGTTCCTTGGGGCCACGTTGGCAGGCGAAAGCCTGAGCAATTGTTTGCCAAGGTGGGAGGCAGGGAGGGAGGAGGAGAGACACAAAAAAAAAAAAAAAAAAACATAAAATTGGTTAGGGTGGTGTTGTATGAATTAGTTTTATGTTCTTGGGTACTGCGTGGATTCTCAGTTGATTTTGCTACACAGTTTTATAATCTGATTTTCCGATGCCCATTTGTTTATATTTTTGTTTAATGATTATATATATATAAAACTCATGTGCCAAATGGGGTTAGAACCTGGGTGAGAGGTTGATTTGCCTCAGGTTAACAGTTTGTAGTTTTATTTGTAATGAAGATGTGCAAAAGAGACAACTTAATTTTGGGTTTTGGCGGGGGGCCTATGTCCTTAAGATGTGATTGGTGTTTTTTTTTTTTTTTTTTAATTTTTTATTTATTTTATTTATTTTTTTAAAAATTATATTTGTTCTTTATTCTGATTTTTAATTTAATGAATGCTTGTTTTTCTTTGAATCATGATTCCATTCTTTGCATTGGCTGTAAGAGAAGTAAAAAGAGGGTCCTTTTGGGAAGAAAGTGAAGAGCACACCCAGAACTGCAGCATCCTATATTCAATATGTGTAATACTACTATCCTACTACTATTCCATTATGCTGATGGGACATTGTGAATCCATTCTTAGATTAGCAGTTGTTAAAAGGAAAAAAAAGACAATGGTGGATTGACAATGCCACATCAGCATATTGGGACAGTGGTGGGATAGTGGTGTGGTATGTAACATTTCTCATTCAATAAACATGCATAATCATTTATAAAAAAAAACAATTGCACAGTCACATACATGCATATCTGTGTTCTTAGAACTGCAGCATCCTATATTCAATATGTGTAATACTACTATCCTACTACTATTCCATTATGCTGATGGGACATTGTGAATCCATTCTTAGATTAGCAGTTGTTAAAAGGAAAAAAAAGACAATGGTGGATTGACAATGCCACATCAGCATATTGGGACAGTGGTGGGATAGTGGTGTGGTATGTAACATTTCTCATTCAATAAACATGCATAATCATTTATAAAAAAAAACAATTGCACAGTCACATACATGCATATCTGTGTTCTTGAGAGAATTTAAGTTTCTTTGTATTTGGAAAATGAATATTATTGCTGGATAATGTCCAGTATACTTAATGGATGGTATGGGCTTGTATCTACTATTTTCCAGGATCCAGATAACAATTTAGAATGTGTGAATTTGAATTTCTTTCTGATCAATTGTCCATCTATACCCTGCTGCAATAGATGTTCCAGCTGACTTTCTATTGGTTGATTTTAGCTGTGAGTATGAATGTGTTTGTTGCGGATATATGTGCATGCATCTTTGAATGTGTGTTGTGGCTCAAGAAAAGCAAGAATAACTTAATGTTGTCTTCCTGGATTTTGCAGGTGCTGAACACAGTGTTGATGGGAACTGTGAAGCAGTTACTGAAGTTGGATGGTATGTTCTTGGTGAAAATCAACAAAATGTTGGCCCTTATGCTTTTTCTGAGTTGCGTGGTAAGTGTGGTATTAGTAGACAATGTTATGGTTCTTTTAGAAAACTGCTGAGCATGTGAAAGATGGATCAGTTGTCTTAAAACTAGTGCTAATGTGAATGGATGGCTTAGTGTCTAAAATAAAGAAACTGGAGGAAGGGCCTCCAGTTTATTTTGTTATAGTGATATCCTTTTTGTTTTAAGTGATTTTAATTTTTTTTTTCTTCTCTCTTGAATTTCAGTTCTACCAGTAAACAATAGCACGGTTTCAGGACAATTGTTCCATCTCTATCATGTTGAATTGGTATTACGAGCTATTGAAACATCTATTTAGCTTATTTACTTCGCCTGGACAGAGCATTTCTTAAATGGGTACCTCTCCGAAAGTACACTTGTATGGTCTGAAGGGAGAAGCGAATGGCAGCCATTGTCCTCAATCCCTGGGCTGCTGACTGGAATTTCTCAGCACAGAGCTGATGATTCAACTATAGGTGAAGTCTTCTCTTCATTTTCTATTTGACTGCTGTTTCTGATTTTCTCTTGAATTATAGTCTTACCATATGATACTTTGTGCAGTGCCTGCCAGTGATGATGACGAGTTTGAGAAATGGCAGAAGGAGGTTAGAGAGGCGGAAGCAGTGGCAGAGGCACAAGCGTTAAAGAATGAAATTCATTCTGGAAATGTTGGTGTTGACTTGGGGGAAGTTGATCATGACAGACCTTCGACACCACCAGATGGGGAGGAAGAATTCACTGATGATGATGGGACTACGTACAAGTGGGATCGTGGTCTTAGAGCTTGGGTTCCTCAGGTTGGTGCTTGTGCATATGCATTATCTTTTAAATCTTTTTAAGGTTTTCCTGATTTTGTGGAATTCTGGCCAGGAAGCAACAATTTTTTTAGAAGTAGAACAAAAACTTGTACACTTTCATTTGAATCAACTTTGGATTTGTTTTGTATTCTATACGGATGATGTAGCGGATAGCGCAAAAGATAGAATAGTAGTAACAATGTCTTCTATTCGAGGGAACAGTCTAACAAGTAGCTTAGAAAAAGAAAGAAACTGAAAATTTCCAAGGGAACGGACTAGCCTCTGTGCTAGCCAAGGCATTGTAGTAAGATCTAACATCAAACTTCCCTTTACTAGACAGAATCCACCAAATTTTATCCTCTCCTTCCCTATTCATTCTATGGGAATACAACAAAGTGTAGAACAAGGCTAACACTTCCAATTCCCAATCATGAATTAACCGAAAAAAGCTAACATTCCATTGAAGAGCTCCACCCGTGGAGTCCATATTGTCAGCAATAGACGCGTCTTTTGCACAAGCTTTGTTGTATAGGCTTGGAAAAACTTCCTTAAGACATGCTTCTTCGCACCAAACATCATCCCAAAATCTAATTTTGGATCCATCACCTGGATCGAATCTGGTGTGGCTAGAAAACAACCGCCACCCCCTACTAATATACCTCCAAAGACCCACCTCATGAGGCCTAGAAATCTCAGCAGAATGCCAACCACCCCACTCAGAACCATACTTGGCTTCCACGACAATTCTCCACCAAGCCTCTCTCTCGTGTGCTTAACGCCACAGCTACTTCCCTAACAAAGCCTGGTTGAACAGTCTCAACTTCCTGATCCCTAGTACTCCTTCAGAGATAGGAGAGCAAACCTTGTCCTAGTTAACGAAATGATATTTGAACTCATCATTTAAACCTCCCCATAGAAAAGTCTCGTTGGAGCTTCTCTATACGCTTGGCCATCGAAGTAGGAACAGGGAATAGGGACAAAAAATAAGTAGGAAGATTGGAGATGGTGCTCTTTATAAGAGTAACCCTACCTCCCTTAGAAAGATATAATCTTTTCCAACTCGCCAACCTTCGATCAATCTTTTCCAAAATATCATCCCAAATGGGTTTGGCCTTAAAGCAAGCGCCCAAGGGGAGTGCCAGATATTTCAAAGGCAAAGAATCTGTTTCACAACCCAAAACACCAACCAATTCTCCCATATTGACCACATCACCTACCGGGACCAATGCTGATTTAGCCATGTTCACCTTTAGACCTGAAACAGCTTCAAAACATACAAGCAAGTCTTTAATGGAACGAATTTGATCAATATTCACCCCACAGAAAACCAACGTATGGCGGTTTATGGTATGCTGATTTCCTTGTTCTTTTCTCTTCTTCTAGTTAGACGTTTCCCTTGTATATTCCCTGTGTATTAGGGTTGCGCCTCTCTGCGCTTTTGATATATAAACATTACTCATAAAAAAGAAAAAAGAAAAAAAGAAAGCATTACAAATGAAGTAAATCATTTAAATCTTAAAAGGCAAATTAAAATAAACTAAAGATGGAAAGACTAAATAAAAATGACCAAGTCCTAATCTTTATGGAAATTATTGATGCTAAGATTAATGCTAATTACGAAAGAAAATTGGTTGGGATTGTAATCAATTGGGGAAATGTTCTCATATGCGCATTGCCGCCCAAATTTGCAAGAAATCAAACAATATTGTATGTCGGGATTTTCACACATTCCTTTTTGGCTGATTGATTGATTTCCGCACATTCCTATGCCTTTCTGTTCGTTGTGATCGCGATCCCATCGGACGGGTTGCAGCCGGTTGACTCGGTATGATCTTTTGAAAGCCCCTGATCACACTCTCTCATTCAAATGTGGTGCGATCGGGCTATTCTGCCCTAACTTCCTATTGTACCGGTTGCACTTCCCGTTCAAACGTGGGTGCAATCGGGCCATTCTGCCTTGACCTGGAATCCATCCTACATCAGACACTCCAACTTGGAAAAAAACTCGTCCTCGATTTTTCGTCTGGATATGGTGTCTCCTTCGGGGGTTGTTAAAACAAGGAGTCGCCATTTTCCTCCATTCCATGGATAAGTTGCACTTGTTGTGGAGGAGGTGAAGGGTGATCTTCACCTTTCAATCACTGGTCCATGAATGACTCTTTCTCGTTGAGGTGCTAATACCACCTTCTTTCCCTTGATGCTCAAGGTATAGGTATTTCGTCGTCCATCATAAATAACACTTCGATCATACTGCCAAGGTCTGCCTAATAATAAATGACATGCATCCATAGACACTACATCGCACCATGTATTATCAAAATATTTTCTACCAATTGAAAAAGAGACCAAACACCTCTTATCTACTGTTACCTCACTCCCTTTTTTTAACCATGACAATTTGTATGGTTTTGGATGGCGATCAATCTTCACCTGAAGCTTCTTAGTTGCTTCCTCTGACACCACATTCTCGCAACTACCATTGTCAATAATAAGCTTGCAAACTTGCTCTGCAATTGTGCATGTGGTATGAAAGATATTGGTTCTTAACCAGTCTTCTTCAGAATCATCTTTTGGAGTAAGCAAGCTTTTTCTGACAACAAGAGTTTCGTTCCCATCTCCATACAAAATATCCCCGTCATTACCTTCATCAAAAATAGGATCTTCGATGTTGACTTGCTCTTCTACTATCTCATCCTCAATCAAGAGATTCTTACCCGTTCTGCTAGAAGATTTTCGGCAATCTGTCGATCGATGACCGGGCTCCCCACTTCTAAAACAACGAATGCTGGAATTGGAACTCTGACCTTGCGTAGATTGAGGATTAGGACGAGGCTCTTGAGGACGAGTTCCTCGTGTATTTTGATCTCCTCTCGGTGTAGATCTGGTATTATTCCTGGCCTGCTGCTTTTCTACAGTCAAGGCACGTTGGTAGGCTTCAGAAACCGTCCAAATGGAGTGGAGACTAAGGACGTTTTGTAGGGACTGCCGCAAACCGACTAGGTACCGCGCCACCAACTACTCCTCAGTCTCTGACAAGTCGTTTCGAGCAACCAACTAGTAGAACACTTCAGTGTAATCATCAACAGATCTCGCACCTTGTCTCAGCATATGAAGTCGCTGAAATAATGTCTGTGTGTATCCGAAGGGTAAAAAGTTTCCCTTCATCTTCTTCTTCATCTTCTCCCAATCACAAATCTTTGGCTTGCCTTGTCTATCTCGCGATCGCTTTAGCTGCTCCCACCAAGCAGATGCGCGACCTTTTAGTTTGATGGCGACAAGCTTCACCTTCATACGATCTGGAACCTCCTTTTTTTTTTTTTTTGATAAGTAATGTATTATAAATCAAAAAAAGCGCAAAGCGCCTCTAAGTACACAATAATTGTACAAAGGAACCCAACCAAACACCCTAACAAACCAAAAACCCAGAAAACCCCCATCAAACCAAACACCCCACCAACAAGGTATACAAGAGACCCAACCAAAACCCAAGAAAAGCCCTAGTGCATCTCAGGTGGAACCCTAGTGCACCTCAGGGGGAAATGAAAAAGCATTTTTCGACCCCAAAAATCCCCGCCGACGCCGGCCCTTCACCGGAGAGATGGAGCAATCCAGATTATTAAGCTCCCTCAACCCCTTAACCTTAGAAGCAGAAGCTTCAACCTTAGGAGTAGAAACTTCAACCTCAGCAAGCAGGTCCTTGTTCTTATGCAGTTGTTTTGCGACCTTTTCCTTCACCCTCCGAGTATAAAACAGTTGGGACGTGGATATAGAGGAGTAAATGGGAGTACCACTCTCTGTCATGCGAGGAAACGGACGGCTAAGACTCCTCCCCATCTCCGCCGCCCCATCGAGAACGGAAGTAGTCGAGAGAGAAGTGCAGCACTGTGACGACAGCAAGGAGGTAGCAGCAGGGGAATGAAGACCCAGCTCAGCCACCCCAAAGGAAGGCGAGACAGTAGAGCCTACTTGGACCTCCACCGGCACAGAGGGAACCGGAACAGGGTCCTTTCCCTTAGAGGACAAAGAAGAATCCTTCAACACCACCGGAGAGGGTGAGACAGCTCTCGGACCAAAAAACCCACGACGAAACAAACCTTTCGCCGGAGAAGAAGGACGAACAACCAGAACCTCCCCCCCCGAAAAAGGAACCTCCCTATCCTTGCAAAGAGGGCTCGCCGGAGAGTCCACCTCCCAAGGAACAGAGAAGGCCTCCTTGAGAATAGAAAGACGAGCCGAATCAGAAAGAGAACCCTCCCAGTCCCTGCGCACCGTGCTCGCTGGTAAATCCTCCGCAGAAAGGAAAGAAACAGCCCCCTGAGAGGACCCGTTATCGGCAGACCCATCAATCTCGCAAAAAACTCGCACCGGAGAGAGAGAGACCTCGGCCGGGGAAGACCCATCGCCGGAATCCAAACCGGTAACCTGCAAACTCAAAGAAGACCTAGCCAACGGCTCCAACAACTCGTCAGAGACCAGAGGAATCCCCGGAGAAGGCACCAAGAGCGACGCACACGCAGAAACAGACTCCAGAGGTAAAGAAAACGAGACTAAGCCCAGCTCCAAACCCGGAACCGAGTTTTGGTTTGGATCCGAGTAATCCGGATCCAAGTATTGAACCGGATCCAAATTTTGACCCAATCCCACTTCAGAGACCGACCCGGAAACACAACCCAAATCAGAATTTGATAGGCCCAAAAAACGAGCCCGTTTACTCCTGCGAATGGGCTTTGAGACAACCCCAGCACGGACCCGGTCCAACTTACGTTGGATTTGCCCTAGAAGCCTCAACAACCCACTAATGCCGATCTTGCCCTTCTTCTTCTTCCTCAGACTCACTGACCCAGCCGCCTCCGCCAGAGGAGAAGGCAAGCTCTCCAACGCAGAGCAATCCACGGCAGAACGCAACCCCATACCGTCATACTCTGAATCCCAGCAAAACGACCCCGGAAGCAAATCGAGAGACCTCGGGTACTCAACTGCTCTCGCCTCGACGCTCGGAGAAGATCGAAGGACATCCACGAAAGACCTCCCGGAGTCGACCCCCAAAGAAGGAACATCCATGAGAAACCCCGCCGAAGATGGAACCCCAAACTCCGCCGTACCATCCAACTTGATCTGGGCCGCCAACAGTTGCCGAAGCTCTCCCGCAAAACGCCGCCAACCCCTCCCAAAGCGTCCCTCCGGAAGCCAAATGACTCCCTTACGACCACCCTTAGCCAACACCGATACCTCCAAGAACCTACCGGCCTTATTACCTCCCTCGTGGACCATCGTGGCCTTATCACCCTCACGGTAAGATTTGGCAATTTCTTCCTTCACCTGAACCTGAATCGCCGCTTCCACCGTTTCCACCAACCACGACGAACACCGAATGCTTGCGAAAATATACCCCACGAATCCTTTTCTCCTTTCCTCCAGACGAAGGTTAGGACACCCAACCTTTGCCGAGAGGCAGAAGGTTTTAGCTTCAAAAGAGAAGCTGCGTTCCATAACTAGTGCGCCGAACCCTAACGCGCAGCACCAGCCGCGCCACCGCTCGCAGAAATTCAACTTTCAAAAATTCAAATTTTGAAATTCATCCGAGTCTAGAGAGAGAGAGAGAGACATTCTAGAGAGAGAGAGAGTCGTGATCTCCTTTTCTCCTTCAAATTATATAAAAGTTGTACTCTAACGATCTGGAACCTCCTTATAATCAAAGATCCTCTCTACCTCATGCAGCCAATCAATGAAGCCTTCGGCTTGTAAAGTGCCTGAAAATTCTGGAAGCTCAACTTTGAAGCCTAAGTCTCCATGTCGCCAATCCCGAACACCCTGTTCCCGACCCAGAACAGGATTGCGATACGGGTTCTCAAAATTGGATTCTGAATCACGATCATCCATCTCGCGATCCCTCTCCAAGTTTTGCGCCACTAGACGCTGGGTTAACTCCTCAACCTGCCTCTCTAAATCTTCAATCCTCACGTCTCGTACATGGTGTTCATGGTAGGGGACTTCCTCATTCGGAACCTGCCCACGCTGACCACGACCTCCAGCCATAAAAACTGATGAAAAATTCACCCCAAGAAGACGCTAAGCTCTTATACCAACTGACACCGGGCATAACTAGGATTGTTCTGACAGCGTATAAAAGCAGCAGAAACTAAGATTTGAAGATAGAAAAGGGAATTCAGGAAGAGAGAAAATAACAAGTAGGGAAGAGAAAATCCCTAAATGCCCCAAATAAGCAAACAGAGAAATAACTCTGAAAGACTTAAATTTAATTGATAGTATAAACTGGATTGAAAAACAACAAAGACTAGATGCCTTTATATAGGCTAGGCACCTCCTAAACCAACAAGGAAAAGAAAAAGCAAACTTAATTGGAAAAGGAAAACAAATTCTAATAGGAAAAGGAAAAGCAAATCCTAATAGGAAAGGAAAAACCCAATCCTTATTGAAAAAGGAAAACTAAAACATAAATAATAAATCTACTTTATTATTATTATTCTCCTGCATCAGTTTAACAATGGAGTGATAGTTTGAGGACAACATGTGTACTTTACTCCCCCTCCCCCCCCCAAAAAAAAAGGTGTGCTGCGAACTTGACCAGTCGTATGAACAACATCCACTTTACTTTCCAAATGTTTTATTCACTTTGGTTATTGTCCCTTTCTATGATTTTTGTTTTATTCGAATGTGGCTTACCGAACTTTTGGATGTAACTAACTGAAGCCAAGCTCTTGCAATCTCAAATAAATTTAGTTTGAAGGCAGAAGAATTTATTTTGTTTCTGCCTCTGAATCTATATTCAAATTTTAAGTTTGCCGCATGTTGATTTAGTTCATATACCATGCTAAGATTACATTGGCTTACCTAGCATAGGAACTTTGTGAATTTCCTTAGCACTGCAACAATTTTACCCTTGTGAAATATTGCATGGCTGCATGTGACATTGGCTGTAATACCTTGGTCTCATATTGGAAAGATAAAGTAGCCTACATAGAGTGGGTGGTTTATAAAGACACTTATGGGTGTTAAGTGCGAAGTGACTAGCACTTTTCCTTGGTCGTTAAAATTGGTATCAGAGCCACCTAGTAATGCTATGTGGTACTATTAGTTCGCATAATGTGGCCCTGACGTTAACACCTTGGTTTTGGGAAGATGAGTATCCCACATAGACTAGGTGATTTTCAAAGACACTTATGGGTGTTAAGTCTTACATTGCTTACTTATTAGGTGAAACTGAGCTTTATAAGTGATTCTAGATAAACTCTAAATTGACTAGTCATTTTTGGGTGATAGCGCAGATGTGACTAGCGCTTTTTCGAAATCATTATAATGGCCTTTGGTGACATTCTCTGTTCATTTTGTTGATGATTTTATGTTCTCATTTCACTGTTATTATTCAAACTTATGTTCTTATCATTTACGGTGCTTAACATTTAACATTTTATGCCATTTCTTACAAGTTAGTTACTTTCTATCAATTTTGAATGCGTCTTCAATGCTTAATAGGATAACACATCTAGCAGAAGTGAGCTATATGGGTTAGAAGAGATGACCTTTTTAGAAGAAGAGGAAGTCTTTCCAACTTTTATTGTTTCTGATGCCCCTGCCATTGAAGAAGTTAATGCCACAGTAAATGATGTAACAGTAAATGCTTCTGCCACCTCTGGAAAGGAAGAAGATAATGTTACCAGTGAGGTAGTTGAGGCAAAGCAAAATGGCAAGAGAAAATTATCGGACAAGCAAACAGACAAGAAGGTTCTTCCTTACATGTCCAGCTGCTGCTTTTTTTTTTTTTTTAATCATATTATATGGACATCTATATTGTGTTCTTGTTAATCTGAATTGGGGTTGTAGTGATGCTGAATATAGTGGCTATGATTCCCTTTCTTACCTTTATACACTTGCAGGAAGCTAATAAACCTCCTGATAGTTGGTTTGAATTGAAAGTGAATACACATGTTTATGTGACTGGGCTGCCTGATGATGTTACCATTGATGAAGTAAGTCATGGCCAATTTGTTTTTCCTGTCTGAGTATTTGTCATGGTAAGACACTAATCTGGAATATGTTGCAGGTGGTGGAGGCATTCTCCAAGTGTGGGATAATAAAGGAGGTAGGATTTCACTTCTGCATAGTTCACTATATGAAGTAATTTTGTAATATCTGTGCATGAGTCATGGACTTGGGTTACTTAAGGTGTTTTGTATCATCTTATACTTGAGCTTGCTTTTTTATGGAAGGCAAGAAACTGTTTTGCCACCATTAAATCATTTCCAACTGAATGTAAAAAGAATTAGCGGTATTATGCTATTATTCTGGAATCTTCATGGGTAATTAGTCAAGATTTCCAGTTTGTTCTTACCATGTGACATATTGAACTATGATTTTTAGCATATAAATACAATATGGAGGCAGGTTGCAGGAAAAAATCGGATAGCATTTCTGAAAAAATGAGGTAAACAAAAACACAAATGTAGCATATTACTGTTGATTATGTACAATGAATTTGAAAACTTTTGACCATTTGTTGACATATGTACCACGAGTTATTTATTAACCAGATTATAAGGATTTTAGAGAATGGTTTAAAATTGTATTGGAAAACAATCTTAGGATTGATTAGTTTGATTTGAGCTAAAAGTTTTGGTAGTGGAGACGTTTCATTGATGAAACTGCATGATACAGTCGAGAGCACAATACCAGATTGATGTACGTACATCCTGTTATGTTGGAGATATTAAGAAAACACAGAGAAAACAATAAAGATCAAAACCACAGTCAAAGGGCTAGTCTTCTGGGCCAGACAACCAGGGAAAGGAAAGACAAGGAGGCTATGTTTGGTAAACGTTCTGAAAACACTTTTATCAAACACAAAACACACTTTTCTGAGAATAGTTATCAAACGAAACATTTTACACAACAATTTCTATAAAATAAAACACAATCTCTGCCGTAGGTAATTTAGTTTGTCAAGCGAATGACAAATAACATAATAGAGAGGAAATCAAATGCAGCAAGGAACAAAATGTAGTGGGTGATGTAGAGGTTTTGTTTGAGTCTGGACCTCTCTCTCTCTCTCTCTCTCTCCCTTCCTTTTGGCGGTGTGTTAGGGCACATTTCATTTGTTTTCTCTGCTGGTGTGTCGATTCTCTTTATGTGTTAGCTTCTCTGGTGCTGTTTGGCTTGTTGGATGGTATGGGGTGAGGATGCAGATGAAGTCTGAAAGTGGTGTATGCGTGGGGTTTGTTCCATTGCATTTGGTAGTAGGATTTTCTCTTAGTTTTTTGGCTTGGGTCGATATGGCTTCTTCTAGATGGTTCCATGTTGAGGCCAAGTCCGAGGCTTAGTCCTTTGAATTTGTCATGATAAAGGGGGTTTCGGTTTTACAGGTGTATGGAAGATGCCGAGGGCTTGTTCGATCAATATCACTGGGGAAGGTTAGTGTTTCATAGTTGCTGGATTCCATGAGGGAGCTGCTACAAGCAAAGAGCTCAAAGGATTCTTGAGATACAAAGAAGCCTGGGTGAAGGATAACTTTACTTGGAGGAATGGGAGTATAGAGTGGAATGTCATCTTTGTTCGTTCCCTCCAGGATTGGGAAGTGGATGTGGTCTTATCTTTTTTTGATTAGTTGTACTCTTGTGAGGTCTCTCATGGCAATAGGGACCGTATTCATTGGTCCCATTCCAAAAAGGGTAGCTTCGAGGTGAAGTTGTTCTACAAGGACTTAACCAAGTTAGATCACGAGGGGCTTTTGTGGAAGAGTATCTGGCGCACCAAGGTGCCTATGCGTTTGGCTTTTTTCGGGTGGACTGTGGCTCTTGGCAAAATCCTGACTCATGATAATCTGCGTAAGAGGAATATTATGGTCATGGAATGGTGTTGCATGTGTAAGAAGAATGGAGAGTTAGTCGATCATTTACTTCTTCATTGCGAGGTTGCTAGTGCTCTCTGGCACACTATCTTTAGCCGGTTTGGGCTGCATTGGGTTATGCGTTGCAGGGTGGTGGATTTGTATGCCAGCTGGTGGACGGGAGGGCAATCCAACAGTGCGGTTGTGTGGAAGATGATTCCTTTATGTCGTATGTGATGCATATGGAGCGAAAGAAATGCCAGATGTTTTGGAGACTCCACTAAGACTTTGGAGGAACTCATCCATTTCTTCTTCTTTACGCTTTTCACTTGGACTGCTGCTTGGCTAGCTCCCTTAGTGATAAGCTTCTCTGATTTTCTCTCTCTCTTCTCTCCTTCTACTTAGGCGTTCTCCTTTTATACTTCCCGTGTAATTGGGTTGCGCCCTTTTGTGCTTTTTTATGTACATCATTACTTATCAAAAAAAAAAAGGGTGGGGGTTAGAGCCTTCATTGCTCAACGGGGCTTGAATCATTCTAGTGTTTCTCGGCAGTCGTGGAGTATGGTGGTGGCAGTAGGAGAGGCTTCGTGTTCATTCCGGAAGCCAGAGGGGGGAAGAGGCTGGTCTGGGTTTGCCCTTGAGCCGTGGGAGGGTCCTTGAAGCCTTCCAAATGACCTATGGTGGTGGAAAAGTGCTTTTGGCGCCGGTAAGGCGTGAGCTGTCCGTAGTGGTTGATAAGAGGTCGTTGGCAGAGGCAGTGCAGAGGAAGATCTGCTGGTCATGACCGTCATCGCCAAAAGCATAGAGCGCCAATGGTTGGGAGGCGTATGGGGTGAGGAATGCGGAGGCTCCCTAAAATTCCATCTATCTTGCTAGTGTTGTAGAGGATGTATGAGGCAGTGGCATTGTCGTTTGTACTCTCCCTCATCTGTTTAAGAATGAACTTGAAAATCTAAGGGGTGACGTGGATAAGTTAATTGGAGAGGTGGATATGGGCTTGGAGCTAGGTGGATTGAAGAAGCCTGAGAACTCTTCGTAGGCCGCTGTAGTTAGTTTGAAGCCTAGTCCCTCAGGAGGGGCCCAGCCTTCTAAGGATTTTAGTTCTTTTGAAGTGAGCCAAATGGAGAATGGAGTTATAAGTGATAAAGGCCCGTTTGTTTTTAAAGGGCCACATGCTTTACTCAGGTTGGGCCATCTTAAAACCCACGCATAAGTGGGTGGCAAAATAGTAGGCCTGGTTTGTTTCTAAAGGGCCACACATTTATTCTCAGGTTAGGCCCAATTAAGAGACATGCATAAGTGGGTGGCAAAACAACTAGCCAGATTTGTTTCTAAAGGGCCTCACATTTATTCTTGGATTAGGCCCACAATAAAACCTGTGCATACGTGGGTTGGCAAAGTAGTGAGTTGGGTCCTCTTCGGTCACAAGTAAAGACTCAGGTGTGGATTTGGATTCTAGAGAGCGGATGTATGTTTGGGTTAGTCCGTTGGCCCTCCGTTGGTCCCGCCGCAACACAATGATGTCGAAGGTGTCCCTTGGACAGGGAGCTAGAATGCTTCAAACGGCGGAGTAGCAGAGAATTCTATTGCTGGTGGCTCCCTACCTTCGGCGCCATCCTGGGACCACTAGTTGTGACATCTCCATCTCTCTTGGAGGCGATGAGGCCGAGCGGATTATCCCTAGTGTTGGATCCCCTATTGATGGTGATGTGCCCAATCTTAGAGGGTTGTAACGTGCCCAACCTTCGGCGCCATCCTGGGACCACTAGTTGTGACATCTCCATCTCTCTTGGAGGCGATGAGGCCGAGCGGATTATCCCTGGTGTTGGATCCCCTATTGATGGTGATGTGCCCAATCTTAGAGGGTTGTAACGTGCGCCCAGTTAAAAAAAAAGAGGTTCCTAATGCTGACAAGGACACAAATGTTGAACACTTGAGTCACGGAGATTCAGGGGCAAATGCAATCGGTTTTGTTCTAGAAGTGAGGAATGTCGAGTCATTGGGGTATGGGTGTCACTACAGGTAATGATGGTGATGCTCCTTTGTTGGAATATCGGGTGGGTGGTGTTGGGTGTGTGTGGCTGTTCTAGAGGTTTGGAGTTGGTCAATTATTTTGAGGGAGGGGAAGAGGGTGTTTGTCCTTGGCTTAAATCCTCGGGCCCTTTTTTCTTTTGTTGCATTGGGGAGACGGGGCTGATGTGCGGGGCAGTATGAGGAGGGGTTGGCCCAATTGGAGGGTGGTGTTGCTAGAAAAGGCCTGTTTGTGGCGTTGCCAATGCTGATGCATTCCATACTCTTAATTGGGAGGGAAGCAACGAGGTGAACAATTTGGATTGTATTGTGAGTCCTTCTTTGGCTGTGGAAGGAAGAGAGATTAGCAGGGCCGGAAAAAGAGTTGATCAAGTGCCTACTTTCCAACTTGCCTAGATATTTCCTATCTCTCTTCTCTATACTAATTGCTCATTTTCAATCAAGCTTTGTCGGGAAAGTGGCTTTGGAGATTTGCTGTGGAGAGAACGACTTTTTGGTGACATATCGTGGATAAAAAAATATGGAAGTTTGGCGGGTGAACGGTGCGCTAAAGCTGTTAATGAGCCTTATAGGGTGAGTCTATGGAAACATATTAAAAGGGGTTGTGATACTTTCTCTAGTTTTGTAACTATCAAGGTGGGTGATGACTCTTGGACCCGGTTTTGACATGACACCTGGTGTGTGTTACAATCTTAAGTGTTCCACATGGCTTAAGTGCAATATTAACTACGTGTATATAAGCTCTTGAGCTAGCCGATTTCAAGAGAGAATTCTATTTAAGGTTTGTATCATTTGGCACCAGAGCTACCACCATGTCGAGTGTGGGATTGAATGGATTGTAGCTTTGTTGTCCAGTCACAAAGAGGGTGATGTATGATGTATAGGTTGGGTTAAGATGTCTTGGTACTATGTTTGAGTATAGTGTTAAATCATTACATACTGATAGGTGAGTAGAACTGCCAAAAGAGAAAGGTCTACTATCGAGTCAGTGTCAATAGAGTGGGCCGTCATGGACATCGGTTGCGAAGCATGGTGGTATAATATGATCACAAGTGTCCCAAAGACTTTAGTGCAATCTTAACTATGTGTATGTAAGCTCTTGGGCACCCTTCCCTTGCAAGCCGATTTTTAAGGGTGAGTTCTACGTATGATTTGTATCAGTGTGAGGATCATCCTCTGAAGGAATCCTTTTCGGAGATTTTTTGCATTGCAAGCGATAGGGATGCTCTGGTGGCTAATCATATGTTTGTTTACAATGACGAAGTATATTGGACGTGAGCCTTATCATATTGGTGCATGATTGGGAGGTGGATACTATATCTTCATTTCTCAATGTTTTATATTCTATTAGGAATCAGGAAGATGAAGATAAATGTTGTGGGTTCCTTCATGTGACAAGTGTAGTCAACATTGGAGGAGAACTTTGTAAAAAGTCCTTACCTCAAAAGACCTTTTGGAATATGAGTTCGAACCTTGAATCTACATTTTATCCTCATTTCAATTGAAATAGTTCATGTGTTGTCTGGTGCCACACGTGAGGGGGGTATTAAAATATTAATTAAATGATTAAATTTTTTTTTTTTATGAGTTTAAGCTTTTGGGGTAAGTAATGATTTAAAATGATATTAGAGCAGAGGTTGTGAGTTTAAACATTTTCTCCATAGTTTACTTCAATTTCAATTAAATATTTCATGTGTTGGGCTCGCTTGTTAATGAGGAGTTTGAAAACCCACATGTGAGGGGGAGTGTTAATTGAATAGTTTAATTTACCCTTCCTTATCAACTTAAGCTTTTAGGATAAGTAGAGATTTAATACTTTTAAAAGAAAGGCTTTTGAGGTATGAACTTTTTACAAAGTTGTCCCCAACGTTAACTACTCTTTCCCTTGAAGGAGCATCTGAAGGTCCTAGGCTCCTTTGAGGGTTTCTTTCTTCACGTAGACCGCTTCTTTGAGAAAAATTCTTATTATGGATAATCTTCGCAAGCGGCATATCATAGTGATAGATTAGTATTATATGTGCAAAAAAAGTGGGAAAACTCTCGATCATCTCCTCCTTCACTGTGATATTGTGAGAGACATGGAATTGGTCTTTAGGATGTTTGGGTAGATTATGCCGAGACAGGTGGTGGAGCTCATGGCGTGTTGGAAAAGAAGGTTTAGTCGGAATGATCTTAATGTTGTTTGAAATGTAATTTTTTTTGTTTAATATGGTGCATCTAGAGAGAAAAGAATGCTTGAAGTTTCGAGGATTGCAAGAAGACAAGCTTAGATCTACAGTTTTGTTTCCTTAAATCTTTCTTTGAGTAAATCTTTGTTAACATCCTTTTTTACGCCTCAAACTTCGCAGGGTTTTGTGCTCTTTTTCCTTGTTCCTAAATCTTGTTGGGTGTCTTCTCTTGTATGCTGCTTGTGGCCCTTTGTGTTTTTGTTTTTTTGGAAAAACTTCATGTTAACCTCCTTTAACTTTCATCGTTTTTGCAATTATCCTCCTTAAAAGGTGAAATGACCTATGTAAAATTTATAAAATTACAAAACAACCTTAATTAAATAATTAAAAAAAGCCTGCACAGTCTGTGGGTCTGTGACCCATGGCGGGGTTGGGTGGTGACCCATGCGGGTGGGTCACGCATGATGGGTGGGTCACAATCCTGGGTCACCTCACCAAACTCAACATTGGCAATTTATATATATATATATATATATAAGGTAGAGGTATTTCGGAAATTATTTAGCCTTCCGTTATGACCGTTATGATTTAACTGAAAATTCTAACGGAGGGGGTGACATTGCAAACTTTTTAAAGTTAGATACATGTAATTGAGAGTTTTTGAACTTTAGGGGGTGATTGCAAAAGCAATGAAAGTTTAGGAGGGTTAACTTAAGTTTTTCCCCATTTTTTTAAAATTTTTTTTTATAAGTAATTGAAATACCATTAAAAGTGAAAAGTGCTATTCAAGTACACAGAGTATATAGGAGAAACACCTAGCTAGGAGTAGAAAAAAGAACAAGAAAGTTATGGAAACTAAGCACCTAGGGAACTTCAAACGCAGCTGTCCAAGCGCTTTTAATAAATCTGTTGTACTTAAAAAAAGAAAAAGAAAAAACACTTGTTAAAAAACTTTCCACTAATATTTTTAGAAACTGGGTGCTTATTTTTTCAGGCGTGAAGGCTAATTTATTACTTAAAAAAAATAGAGAGGTGGCCGCATAGACACCCCAACGGAGGAGGGGGCGACCACTCCTTTCCCCACTCTCTCCCTCTCTATTTATTTGTCATTTATAATTTTAAATTTCTTATAAGGAAGAAGTTAAACCTCCTCACTTTAAAAATAAGCATGTGATTTTTCAAAGCATGTTTGGTATTTTTATTTTCGAAAACACAATACTTTTCAAAACTTTTGTCGAACATTTTTTTTTTTTTTTTTCTGTGAACCCCACAAATAACATTTTTTCAAATGTGGACCCCACCAAAAACAACTCTCGACTTTCTGTTACATAAAGAATAAATTCAAATCAAAACACTAAAAACACTAACAAAAATATACTGTTATGTTTGTGCCTGTGTGATTGGGCATCCATAGTGGAAAAATGTGAAGGACTGGCTTATGCTTTAGTTATGCTTGCATATGTTAAACTATCTTGTTATTTGAGAAGAGGAGACACTATCCTTGCTTCAGTCCCATCACGATTGAATATCATTTACTTGAATGGTGGGTCTGTTGGGCCAAATTCTCACTTTCATATTGGCGTATGAAATTACTCTCTTATGTTTTATTATGCACCTCATTTACATTACTTGTGATTTAATGCTGAAGTGATATTCATTAATCATATTCCCTATCATGAAACCAATTGTGAAGGTTATAATTTTATGCAACGGTTATTGTATATCACACACTTAGAGATAATATATGTTTATTTATTTATTGTTTTTTAGCATTTCATATTGAGCATTTCATGATACATGAAAAATGTAGGACCCTGAAACGAAAAGACCTCGTGTGAAGCTATATTTTGACAAAGAGACAGGAAGGAAAAAGGGAGATGCACTAGTAACGTATCTGAAGGTAATTTTTCTCCATGTTTCCTTGCTTGTGACATCTAACATTTTCATATCCATATCTGAGAAATTATTTTCACATCCATATCTGAAAAAACATTTTCACATCCATATCTGGGCAATGTTTAAACTAGGAACCATCTGTTGTTCTGGCTCTCCAAATTTTGGATGGAACACCTCTTCGTCCTGGTGGCAATATTCCTATGTCAGTCACTCAGGCTAAGTTTGAGCAGAAAGGTGTGCGTGTGATCCCTCAAATTTGAAGTATTTTGGCTGTCGTCGATTTCACTTTTGGCTATCACTGATATCACCTGGGACAAGTAGTTAACGAGCTTTTGTTACACTTCACACAGGTGATGCATTTATTGCCAAACAAGCTGACAGCAAGAAGAAGAAGAAGCTGAAGAAGGTGCATGACAAAATGCTTGGCTGGGGTGAGTTGCCATTTCACACCTTGAACTCTGTAGTAGTTTGATGAAGGATATGACCTTTCAATTGAGTGCTGATTGATCTTTACTTGTAGCACCTTTTCACTTTATTTAATCTAGATTTTAAGTATATATTCAGTGATTTATTTGTCTTGTATTCTATTTTAGTCAATTCTTATGTCTGATGCATCAAACTTAGTTTGCTAGATATGGTTTATATTTGTACTGTACATGTATCTTTTTCCTCTTCTGAAATGTATCTATGCTCCTATATATCATGATTTTGCCACAATTATTTAGGCTTGCGGTAACTATTGGCATAACTTGTTGATGTTTTGATTATAGAGGAGTGAATCCAGCCTTTGCAGCCTAGAATCATCTCTGGTGTTGTCACCAGATTTTTAAGTTTAAGGACATGGGCGCCCTTTTCATCATGTGGGATAGATTAGGGGCAATCTGCCTACTTGTGCTTGTGTGGTGGATTTAGGGCTGAAAGTTGGGGCTTTAGAGCTTGGGATAATAGAATGATGTTTTTGGGGTTTGAATAAAGAATTAGGTTTGGATAAGATAGGATGGTCTAAAGGGTGAAGAAGAACGAGGACTGTTTCTTGGTGCAAACAACATGCAGAGATTTTTCTGGCAGCAGCAAGATTTGACATTTTTGGTGTGCTGTAAGGTTTTATTTGGTGAGTTTGGTGTGGAAAATTTTAGGATTTAAGGCTTCAAAATATCTAGGAAAATGGTTGAGGATTATAGATCAAGATTGTAAGAGAAACTCCTTGTCGAGGGCCTGTGCATCCTTGGGATTAGTCGGAGCGAAGCTACGGATACCCAGTGTTAAATCAAAAAAAAAAAAAAGAAAGAAAGAAGAATCTTCAAAGTGGTGAAGGCGGTGAACAGTATTGGAACACTTCAAACTAGGACATGCATGCCTTCCATGAACCAAAACACTCAATTCCTGTCATCAAAATTGCAATTGTTTGAGTAAGACTTGTGTGTGTGCACACTCTTGATTCTTGACTTCTCCTGACAGGCCTATGACTCCAAAAACTACATTGTAGTTTTACTAGTAAAATAAACCAAAGGCCACATGCAAAGGCCCAATAACTAATTTAGACTCACGTGGTAATAAAATAAAATCATGTCCCACAACTACACCCATGTCTGACAATGCATAAATTATTGAAGCACTTATGACTTACAAAGTCAAATAAAAGCTGAATTAAACTAAAATAAGTTACTAGGACCTAAGAATTTAGGATGGAAATTTCTTTTCCGACCACAAAGTCTTCTTAGATGTAATGGAACAAATAGCTTTAGTGTGTGGTTTTCCAAAAAGAATATTTCTTCTCTAAGCATGAAATGACTGTGGCATCATGAGAGGCTGGATAGAAAGGAAACTTAGGTTAAGAGAGTGCCTTCAACTTCCTTTTCCATCCTATAACAGGGGTTTTCCAGACTCTTTTGTCCTCTTTTTTTCTCTGCCAAATTTAAAAAGAAAGTTGGGATGTAGAGACAGTTCTCTTGTGGATAGTATGGATTAATGGATGAAGTTGATCATCTTATCAAAAATGGATGTACTGAATTATCTTCAAAAAATGGATCTTCCATTTTTAAAGGAAGAAGTTTACCAATCTGTATCAGGGAAAGGAGGGAATTGTTTGCATTATGCGCTTGCCTTATAGCCTCTCCATCCTTTAGTAATTAACCACTTTGAGAAAAAAAAAAGTAAAGGAATTAATTTTAATTGCTTCGCACCTGCTTATTGCTTGGGACTAAAGGAGCATACAATCCTTTTTGTTTTTTGTTTTTTTTTCTTCTTTCAACTTTGTTGTTTTTTTAAACTTACTGTTTGGTCTGTTTTGATCTGTCTAAAATAGAAAATGAAATGCTTGTAGATTCTGCATATGCATCACAGAATAGTTTCTTTGTGTTGTCATATCTTGGGGTATGCATGATAACCAAATGGAGAAACAAATCAAAAATTTTGCTTTGAAATTTTCCCAAACAAAAGCCGAGACTGATCAGCCTGTACCAACTGAATCGATAGTCTCAGTTTTGGCGATTTGGATCAGTTTGGTGAGTCGGTTTAGAGAAGCTACTCCAGGAACAGAGCAGCATAAACAAAAGGGACAGCAGATGCATACACAAAACAATTACATGCACATACAAGTTGTAGAACACAAACATTACTTCATAGTTCCATTAATCACGTTTAGATTACATAACAAGTGGGACAACCTACTCAACTCGATTCATCAACTTCAAAATCCAAAATGCATCCCCTGAATGAATTAACCCCAAGCCCTTCAATTAAAAACTGAAGCAAGAAACCCTAATTTGGAAAAAAACGAAGTTCATGCCATAGAAATTTCAGAGGAACCCTTGTTGTGTACTAGGAAGAACCTTGGAATTTAATAAAGTGGGGTTTCAAGAACTTTGAGTGTAAGGGTTTTGTAACTTATGTTACTTATAAAAAAAAAAGGGTTTTGTAACTTATGTTTGGTGGAGCCATGGAGGATTTGGATGATAGGTGTGTGGCACTGTGATGGGGCAGACTGGTGCTGGTTGACCATGAGAGATGAAGAGAGATTGGGAGGGGAGACAGTTAGACAAATAGAGAAAGGGAAAGGGAATTGGAAAAGCCTACAGGAAGAAGAATGTGTGAAGCAAATCAGGCCACATGTCCTATATATATATACAATTGTACCTTTATATATTGGTTCGGTTTAGCGTTACTCAGTTTAATATCTACATACTGTGTGCCAAACAGAAATTTTCAGTACAATCTTTTACTCCGAATTGTATCAATACAGTTGATAAAACTGACTGAAACCAAGATTTCGGTGCCTTTTGGCTTTGTCAGTTTGTTGCACAGACCTATTTTGATACATATTTAAGATGTTATTGGTTGAGCATACCTATATCCTATCTTTTTGTGAATCGGTGGGGATGAATGAAAGCTTGAAAGTACATGTTATACCCTTAAAATTATGAAAGCGATTTTATGACATCTAGGAGACATCATCTTTGTTTGAGTTTTTGATCTAAAATCTCAACTTTGATTACCTTTATGTGCTGGTGTACCCTGACAATAACATGGCATTTCTTTATTTGGCGCAGCTGGCCTTGATGATGCAAAGGTTTCAATTCCAGCTACTGTTGTTCTTCGCTACATGTTCACCTCTGCTGAAATGAGGGTAAGTTCTGAACCACCCATGGTTTGCAGGATTTCTCCCTGTGGTTATTATTGTTAGGAACCTGTTGCAACATCTGTGACCATGCCTGTCCAGCTCCAGTTCAGACACTGGCACTAGAAGCTGCTTTTTCTAACCAAAAAAATATGCAGATTGAGAAAGTGATTGCTACCCTTATTGACCTATTTTAAAGTTGAGATTATTCACTATTCAATCTCTCAAGTTGCTTTCTTACCATACAGAAAAAGTTATGCACTGAACCTTTTCTAAAAGTAAAAGTGTATATATTTAATGTAGATTATCTACTAAAACAAATATAGCTGTGTTTCATTGTCAACCTTTTGGGAGGCATAAAAAAGCTAAGTTTTGGCTGATATTTCTGTCATAGTTGTTGTAGTGGCTCTTGTTTGTTATCATATCTTCGTATATTCAATTATGTTTTGTTTATTAAACTACTTTCCAATTTAAAATTTTAGAATGAAAGCATAGTTTTATTCTGATTTCCATCTTTAATTGTTAGAAAATTATAATCTACGCTCCTCACTGCAAATTTACGTTGTAATTAGGGGCTGATGAAAATTTGACTTTATCCAAATGTTCACAGGCTGATGAAAATTTACGGTTGGAATTAGAGGCAGATGTTAAGGAGGAATGTGTAAAGCTTGGACCTGTGGACTTGGTCAAGGTAATTGAACTTTGATACGGGTTTGTTGTGTTTCATTCAAGAAATATTGATCTTTCTTGGGACATATGATGATCCACAAACATATATATTAGTGCTAACCGGTCACTTCTGTATTCACGTGTTGTTGAGATGAATGGTTATGAAAAAAATGTTTTTAGAATTTTTTTTTTGGATAGGTAATCAAGTGTATATTAAAAAAAGCGTTAGGCGCCCCTAAGTAAACCGGAAGTATACACAAGGACACCAAGAAAAAACAAAAGCAAGAAAAAAAAGGAAAACCCAAAGCCCACAAAGCAACCCAAAACCCAAAAACCACAAGAAACCCTACACCCTCTTGCCTTTACCACGGCTGGATCCCTCATAGTTAATAGAACTCTCCAAGTTCTTCAGTTCCCTCTTTCCTTTTAGCTTAGTAGCACAAACCTCCTTCGATGGTAGGGGAGAGGGATCATGAGACAAACCTGCCAAAACCTGGGAAAAAGACCAAACCGTCGATGGAAATAGAGAGAGAGAGCAACAACTTCATCAACACCACCCTTTTGAACGTGAGAAGAGTCTTCAAAACGAGACATCAAGGCCTGGGCCAAAACATTCAATGGTGAGAACACTGGCAACCCAATGTTTGACTAATGTGCCAAAGTTGTATCCTCAAACCTCTCACACGAGACCCAATCCAAGGGCATGGCAGGGGCAAAATCTCCCAAGGGATACATATATTCTTCTCCATCCTCATCCCAAAAATTGTCTTCCTCCCCTTCCCACACAACCAGCTCCGAAGACGTACCCAATTCCCTATCTTTCTTATCATCCAAACCCAACAATGTTGGTGAGGGCTGGGTTGGAGCAACAATAGAACTTGGCTTAAGAAACCCCTTTGCCGGAGAAGACCCCTTACACTGGAAATCAGAACTCACCAAAACATGAGCATCCTCCTGGTGATTTGGGCTACAACCTCGACAGATTGCGAACACTAGGCCACCCTTGGCGTTTCCTCCTTGGCACATAACACGCTGAAGAGAACACTGGAAAACCAAAAGGCTCAAATGCCAAAAATAGCCTAGAAGACACAGCCGACACTGTGCACTTGCCACTTGCCAAAGCCAGAACACCGGGCTGAACGCTAGTCCTCTCCCATAAGCAGACCCGCATACAACTTCGACTCCTTTTTTGCCTTGTACTTGCAATTATAGAGAATCATAGGCTTCGGCACATTCTGGGTGCTTTATGCCATCGAGTTCAAAGGATCCCAACCTACTGGCAGACACAGCTTCAGAGAGGGTTGGATAGGACCATTGGCGACGTTGCCTCCTAAATCAAACCCCTCATATTGGAAAACCCCAGCCTTGACAGCCGCCCGCGAGGTCTCCAGAGAGAGCAGAGGAATTGGACTTGCACTAGATCTCGTAGAACACCCAGGATCCTCTTCAAAACCCGTTAGAGACCCAGGGCCCAAGTCAATAGAATTGATGACAAGCCCAAAGCTCGTGTTTGGGCCCTACATGGTGACCCTCTTGGCATTGGGCTTCAGGTTTGCAACCGAAAAACCAAGCCGCATTCGAAATGTTTTCTTGCGTATGAACCCAGAGACAGGCTTCTGGGCCAGCCCAATGCCTTCAGTCCATAAACCACACAATCAAGGGCCTTGTGCACATCTGTCTTAATTTGAACCACACACTTTATCCACGCCCGAAGAGTCTTCATCTTCCTCCCTGGAGACCCATCTTGAACCCTGGGACCATCACCTCGATCATAATAATCCTCACCTCGTGCAGAGTAATCTTGAACACTGGGGCTGCCATTATCAGCAAGGTTATTGACTAGCAGATCCAACAGATGCTTCATGAGAAGTAGACCCATCAGACTCTTCTCCAAATTGTAACAACTCATCGCCGATCTCACCACCTCGGTATCTTTTGGCACCTCCCATAGAGAGAAATTCAAACCATGCATAGCTTCTGTCTGACCCAGCATCCCATTCTTCTTCTCAAGATGCCTATCCACCGAACGCGCCACCTTGGCATACAACAGTATCTCACCACCAAGGAGGGACTTTACTCCACCATAACGAACTACGCCAAAACCCAATACAGGCCCCTCTTTCTTCTCCGATGAAGAGGAATCACCTATCGGCTGTCTCATGGAGTCAAAACAGACCTTCACTTTACTCAGTTCTATGGCAAATCAGCTCCAACTCCGCTCTTCTCGGTTCTCTGGCGAGATCACGACACGATTTCTCCGACCACCATGCACACTGCCACCTCCAGGTACCGACTGGAATCATTGGATCCTCGCTGAGCGATTTGTCACTTTCGCACCCTCCCTGAAGGATTTGATGAAATCCTAAGACTCAGAGTTACGAAGCAGCCCCTCCATTGAAGAAGACAACCACCCAGCACCCATCGATCCCAAAAACGCCACATGAGAGAATCCTTTCCTACTTTCCTTCAACCAAAGAATTGAGAACCCTTTCCCCACCGAAAACTTAAACTGTTTATCCTCCATAGCAAACTGTCGCAAGAAACCCATCTCCATCCTTCCACCTAGCAACAGTGTTTAACTCGCTCCTAAAAACTGTTTTCGGGTGTTTTCTTGTCTTCACGTGACCCTATCATTCTGTCTTTTACCTCCATTAAAAGGCTGATGAAGCTTTCCCAATAAATTTTCACATATGCCCATACCAATCCATCTCTCTCTCTCTCTCTCTCTTTCTCGCTCTTATTCTGAGGCTCTCTTACTCCTTGATTCGGACCAGATTGACCATAGCCAGCGTCAGGAATTCCACCGACTTATTTCTCGTGGTTGTTTCGGTCAGTTCCCCGAAGCTGAAGATGGACTATGTGGGGAAATGCTCATCTGATCTGCACCGGCCTTCCTCCGTCCATACTCCGGTGGTGTCTGCTTAAGCAACATGGAAGACTCGTGGGGCGGGGGGGTGGTGCTAGAGGTGCTAATGTTATTTGTGCACACTCTGCAGTTGTTGGGGACGGATGGGAGAGTTTTGGGATTGCTGGGCTTCATGAGGGGTGTCCTCATCGGAAGGTATGGCTACGGCAGTCCTCGGTTGCTGCCAGGTCGCTGAGCTTGCGGTGTGTTGGTGGTGGTTCGGTTTCAAAGCAGAGGGGTGATTACGGCATTGAACGCTCTGTGAATGCTTTTTTCTCTCCCCTTCTTGTCTCATTCTCACAGCTCTCTCTCTCTCTCTCTCTCTCTCTTCCTTTGTGTCTTCTTCAACGCTTTTTTTTTTTCCCTAACTCGCACACTCCTTACCCTTTGCTAGAGCCCGCCCCGCACTGCGCCTCATCTGCAATCTGTGGTGGAGAGGCCAGCCTTCACGGTGGCGAGGTATTCCACCCATCGCGGCTGGGTGTTACCCAGCCATCATGGTGGTTGGTTGAGAAGGGAAGAACGATCAGTCACCTGGGCTTGGGAGTGAGTTTGGGGACTAGTGTTGGGTACCTTGGCCACTTGTGGACCGCAGCTGTGGGCACTAGACGTTAGCTTGAGAGAGAGAGCTTAGAGGAGATTGCCCTTGAAAGTGTGCTGTGAGGTGTGGAAGCAAATGTCTGAGAATGAATTACTGGGTGACTGTTGGGAAAACGGGCAGCCTATTTTCAAAACCAGAAGACGTTGGCAAACGTCAGTATTTTTGTTCTGTGTTTTTAAAAACAGAAAACACCTCTAAAAAACGTTAACAAACACTACTTAAATGCTTGAAAATAGATTTTTTAGTCATAGGATTTTAATATTTTCTTGTCATGGGCTGCTGTGTTTGATTTTAATATTTCTAGCTATCTAGCTTTTTTTGATCTTTACTCCTCTTTAAATTTTCTTCTTTCTATATATTCTGTGTATTGGGTTGCACCTTTATATTTTTTAATAATACTGGCGATTGCTTATCAAAAAAAAAAAAAAATTCTTGTCATTTCTCACATTTTAACCAAGCAAATTGATGGTTGTTTCTAGCTAGAGTACTTTTTCTCTCTTTTCTTTTAATTAGTAATTGTTGTAACGGTTGCCTGTCTAGGTTGGGGTTTTATTTTGGATGCGGATTGGATTTTCTTATTTCTTTGAAATTCTTATTTATTTATTATCCTTTTTCATGCTTATTTTGGATTTTTCTTGCAGGTTTGCGAGAATCATCCACAAGGTGTAGTTTTGGTAAAATTCCAGGACAGGAGGGATGCTCAAAAGTGCATAGAGTTGATGAATGGAAGATGGTAATTGATGAAAACCTTGATAGAACCCTTTGAAATTTTTCTTCATTATTTGATTTTGAATGCAATTACTCGTCCCCTACCCAATATAAAGTTTGGCAGCTAACAGCGTCTTTCAGTGGACTTACATGGTAGCATACTTGACATGAATCTCTTCTTTGGGTCTATAATTAATAAACTAGTTTTTCAGTGATATCTTCATGAATGTACTATATATGGTTGTGTTGGGAGATAAAGTGGTTATGAAGTTTTTACCATAGTATATTAATATACATATTTGAACACCATACTAGCTCAAAAGCCTAAGCTAATGGGTTGTGGTCCACTTAGGTTATACTTTCTCAATGTAGAATTCAACACTTACAAATGCACTCACAACAGGTTGGCTAACCATCTACTTTCTGATTTGTTGAGAAGATGGTGACTTGTATCTGTGCTAAATTAAATTACACAAACAAAAAGTGGAAAGGGAAATATCCTGTTCTTTGGTTAAGATTACTGTTAGCAAACGGAAAATGTTTCCTGGTAGTACCTATGTTTAATTTACATCATGACCAATATTTAAGTATGGGTTCATAATGTCTGTTACCATGAAAATGGTAAAACTTCCTAGGGGTAGGATCAGCTGCCATATAAGAGAGTTGTTGCGAATGATATATATATATATATATATATATATATATATATCATTCACAACTCTCTTAAGATACTAGAAAACAGCACATTGTGTCAGCCAACCTAGAAGACATCGTACAGTAAGGTTATACCAAAATATGGGTATATGTGCTCCCTGGTACGCTCAGAATCACTGCCCTCCTGCATGGGTTGCTGCAATCCCAGTGGCTTGCTGTAGAAACTTAAAGATGCATCATTAGCTGTCTTTTGCCATATTGAATTAGTGTTTTTGGTTATTGGTTTTGTTTTGTTTTTCTATATTGCATTTTGGTCAAGGTTCTTGTTTCTGTTCAGGTTTGGCGGTAGACAGATACATGCTAGCGAGGATGACGGTTTGGTCAACCATGCTTCGATCCGGGATTTAGATTATGATGCCGCACGGTTGGAGGAGTTTGGTGCCGAACTCGAAGCTGATTAAGCTAATGATGATGTAAATTACTAAATAGATGCTTCTGATACCAAATTTTCTTGTAAAATACTAGGACTTTTGAGGATCTGTGATGATAATTATACTTTTAGGTCGCACATTAGCCGACTACCTCTGTTAATATGGTTTACAATCTAAAATAGCCATATATAAAGATTTTTTTATTTTGAGGAATTTTTGGGCGAACTTGGTATCTTCAAGTTTGACAGTTTCAAATCGTCTACTTGTAATTCACTAAGAATGCTTGAAGTTTTGGTCTTATTTAGGTAATGCAAGCGATGCAATACATTTATTTGGCGCCATCCATTTAAATGGCTTGACTAGAAACTTCCATGTCAGCCTTTTTTGCCTTTTTTTATTTTTAGGAGAAACTTTACTTTAGACTCCTGAACTACACGCGTTTTGAGAAGATCTCCCATAAATTTCAAAAATGCTCAATTTAACCATATAAACTTTCAATTTGATTTAATTGACCCCTTTCTTTAGATTTAGTTGTTAACATTTAACATAAATGCCTAGACCCACGGTTGGGTCTGGCGGCCACCTGGCCATGGGTCAGGTTGTCCAGTGTGGATCAAATTTTTTTTTTTTTTTTTTTTAAATTTAATTTAAAATTAAAGATAAATTTGAAATTTTCTAAAAGAATTCAGGGGTATCAAGGTCATTTTGTAACTTTTAATCTTTAAATTTTGATGAAAGGGAATCAATTGAATTAAATTAAAAGTTTATGGGGTTAAATTGAGAGTTTTTAAAATTTAAATTTTTTTCTCAAAACGTGTGGTATTCAGAGTCAAATATCCCCTAATTTTTATTCACCGGCTTTTGGGTTCCCCAATCCCCTTCTTCCTCCATAAAACTTCAGATCTAGTCCAATCCTAAACCCAAAAATCTAGCAGAAAAGCCTAGCGTGGAGACCATGAGTGCATGTAGAGAGAGAGTAGGGTCACGGTTTCAGCCACAGAAGTTGCAGAGACAACGAAGGAGTTATAAAAAGGAAAAATAAAGGGGCAGTTAGTCTAAAAAATAAAAAAATGATCCAAGGCATGAGGAAGGGGTGGAAATTTAGGGTTTTACAGTGCAAGAAGGTGGGCGTTAGCGAGAGAGAAAATAAGGATTCAAAAGGGGAGTGTGAGTTGAAGGTTCTGGAAGAGTTTTCGATAGGCAATCAAGGCCTGAGATTTGCGCAGGGAATCAGAGGGTTAAAATCAAAACAAAGAGATAACCAGTGTGAGTGTGAAGGACTTGCGGAGAAGAGGTTGAGAAATTTAATGCTGAAGCTAATTTACTCAAACAATCCTAATGAATTAGGATCCTCTTCTGAAGGGTAAAATTGTCTAAAAATTTGTGAAATGACAAGTTTAACCATAACTATGAAATTAGTGGGTGATTATGTGTGAAATAGGGTTTAGGGTTTGAAAATTTTAATCATTGTCAAATTGCAGGCATGTGAAAATTTGTAATGCATGATAATGAGTCCTACCCGTTTAAATATGTTTTATAGTGATGAAATTATGTTACAATATGTTTTGCATGCCTTAAAATGAGTTTAAAAGGAAAAATATTTGAAAGAAAGGAGTCTGATCAGATTTTAATGGATTTTTGTAACTGAGAAATGAGAATGTTATTGGATGATTAAGTGAGTTGTCTTAGTTATAGCAAGGTTGAAGCATTGTTGGTCTAACAATATTTTATTAGAACCCTTTAAAATATTTATTTTAACGCTAGAATTTAATGAATAGTATAACTTGCAACAAAATTGTATTTTGAATGAATATATTATTGCTTTTTAAAGTTTAAAGGCACATGTGTTGAAACCCGACCACACACCAAAATAATAAGGTAGCATACATAACATATGAAAGGGTGTTACAAAAAAAAACATATGAAAGGGAATTTTTTTTAAATTTGAGATTGTCAAATTCATAAATTTTAGTCGTCTTATTTCTAAGGGTTTAAAATAAGCCATGTTTCAGCATTTAATGTGGAAGCTACTAAACCTATGTTTCCGTTTCCTTGATGGTAGATGGTTTATTTTAGACCCTTAAATGTGATTGACGGCTGAGATTTATGAATTTGAGAATCTCAAATTTTAAAAAAATTATAGGGGATCTCAATCCATGAAAGGGAGGGTTGAAAATGGTTTATGGAATAAGTAATGCTATATACACTCTCGTTTTTTTACACTCAGACATTTTGAATTTGTTTTTTAATTGAAGAAGAGAGATATTAAATAAAAATCTAAATTTGAAGTATTAACACTAAATTTGAGACATTAGTACCAAATTTATGATGATCGAATCCCTTTTGGGTGATATCAAATTTATGTTACTTTTATCTAGAATAGCTCTTCAAATGTTCAAAAAACCTCCCACATTGGATGAGCCAAAAATATATGTAAAATAGATATTTGATTAGAAGAGCTAAAAAAAAAGTTAAATGTAGCAGCACTTTTTAAGGGAGCCATTTTATTTTTTAGTGTTTCTCTCTCCTGCTTTATCTTTTTCCCAAATCTTTTCCCACCTTTTTTTTAGAAATATAGCTAATCGGATGTGGAGACACTTAAAAATAGCTTAGCTAAACTAGATAAAAGTGAGTTTTGAAGAGCTATTTTACATAAAAATATGGCTTTTCCATTGGGAATGCTCTTATAATGGAAGAGCCAAATGTTACTTTTATTTAAAATAGCTATTCAAATGTTTAAAAAAACTCATACATTGGATTAACCAAAAGAAAATGTAAAATAAATATTTGATCCAAAGAGCTAAAAAAAGAGCTAAATGTAACAACATTTTTTAAGGGAGCCATTTTATTTTTTATTGTTTCTCTTACCTGTTTTCTCTTTTTCCCAAATCTTTTCCTACTTTTTCTCTGCATGTTCTATTTTTTCTCAAAACTTTTTCCTCACATGTTCTCTTTTTCCCAAAACTTTTCTCACTTTTAATAATATTTAAATGATATAGATAAAAATATAGCTAATCGGATGTGGATGAATTTAAAAATTCATTAGCTAAACTAAATAAAAATAAGTTTTGATGAGCCATTTTGCATAAAAATTTGGCTTCTCCATTGATAATGCATTAACCTTTCACCCCCCTAGATTTTAGTTTTAAATCCAAAAACAAGATTTGAGGCATTAAAAACTAAATATTAAAACTCAAAGAAATTTAACTAAAAAAAAAATAAAAAATTTATTATTATTTATTTTAATATATGTCCCTAGGCTGCCAATTTGACAACCGCGTAGCAGAACTCCACGAAATTAGGAAGTATCATCCCTCTTAAATTATTGCGTTGCGGTTAAAAAAAGAAACGGTTGAGGAGTGTACACTTGGCACTTACCACTTGGCTACTGCTTTTGTTAAGAATAGACACGGCACACGTGGCCAATGCAACAACGGTAGTGGGTAGCTGATGCTGTCGGTCGGTGCCATTTCATTTCAAGTCATGTTTATTAAAGGCTAAAGTCACGCAGTAACAGTGGACCGTGGGTCCTAACAAAAGCAAT
>NC_081542.1:11237464-11246223 GCF_901000735.1 Corylus avellana
TAAATTTTTGCATTGTCGCGCGTGGGCGTGCCACGCACGACGCGTGCTCCCAATCAGTGCTCATATATATATATATATATATATATATATATATATGCAACCCTGGCGTGCATGCACTCTAAATTTTTAATTTTAATTTTAATTTTTTATTATTATAATAATTATATTTTATTATTTTAAAATATCAAATCACCACACCAACATGCATGATTGTTCATGCATGTCAGGCTATTTTTTTTTTTAATTTTTTTAATAATTATAATAAAAAAATATTATATTTTATTATTTTAAAATATCAAATCACCCCAACGTGATGCAAGCCGGGCGTGATATATATATATTTTATTATTTTTTTAATTTTTGACATGTCCATATAAGAATGGGATGAAGATACGAATTAGTAACCTCTGCTTCATAAGGCGTGGTCTCCAACCGATTGAGTTACCCCTTAGGGATGAGATACAGAGATAATGATATTGTATGTAGAGACTTGTTATATGTATGAATAATGTTAGAGACTATTTTCTTATTCTTTTTTTATCCTCTTAAAATTAATGTGGCTTTTAAAATTACAATTAGATCAAAATTCTAGTATAATTCATTTAAAATTTAATGATAATTTTAAAAGGTACACTAACTTTAAGAGGATAAAAAGATAATCCCTAACATTATTCCCCAGATGTATATTTATTTGATCTATTTGCCATACATTTTTTTTTTTCAAATTAATCATCGGATCTTTAGAATAAATGTTCGTCTATTTATTTATTTATTTATCTTTTTGCTATTTTCGTTCATCTCCATAAAATAAAGGAGTAAATTCACATTTAAATATGTAAAATCCAATTTAATAATAAATTAAAAAAAAAAAAATTAAGAGACAGCTGTAAACATCTCTTGCTATTTGTTTATATGGATGAAGATAATAAAACAAAGCAATCAAAAATCTTTGGATGTCGCTCTCGATCGCGATGCCCTTCAACTACCAAAGATTACACGGTACGCCAACCCCCACGTGGCTACAATCCTCTTTCCGAATCCATTCCTATTCCTATATGGGTGAAGGTAAATAGCACGCCGGAAAATTTTTTATTTTTATTAAAATATTAAATTTTTATTTTTTTCTGCCTTTCCTATATATATTTATATATTAAAAAAAAAAAAATTCTATTTAGTAAAAATACAATATTCTATTTCCTCCCTCCGGAGTCCGGATCCTCTCTATTCCTATATATATATATTTCTGCTGTCCTTCCTTCTGACACACTTTCTCTGGGTGACGACAACAATGGTGAAGAAGGAGGACTTGTTGAAAGAACATGAAGCTGATGATTCCAACAAGGAAATCTCTCGCTGCGACTTCCCTCCAAACTTTCTCTTTGGAGTCGCCACTTCTGCCTATCAGGTGCTCTTTTTGCCGTCACTGTGCTTTGCACATTTTACTGTTCCTACATCGTATTACTTTTAATTTCTTGACGAATCATGATCTGGGTATTTGCTATTTTTCACTTTCTAATATACCTATTTTTATACATGTAAATATATTACTTTCTTTATCCATTTTCTTATAAATTACGATCTGGGCAATTGCTGTTTACTCTAGTGCTCTACTTTTGCTTGGTCTTTCTTGTTCATAAATATATATTTCTTGTTCATAAAAACAATGTGGCTCATTAAAGTATTGGGTTTCTTTTGTTATGTTATTTCTATGAATTTCTTTTTGTTGTCATTGGTTGGTGAGTTTTGGCAGGCATGCTTGCTTTTGGTTGGTTCAGGGGCGGAACCAAGATTTTAATTATGAATGGTGTATAGTCCTTTAATATGTATGAAAGTCTTAAATTTAATTTCATATTAAATCATACCAAATTTTAGACAAAATTATTTACAAACAAAAAATTACATGAACATACCATAGAGATTTTAAAACGTCGTCATAAGATATTAATAGACTCACAATTCGGTGACACTGGTATTTCATCTTCTTTGTTGTGTGTGTGTGTGTGTGTGTTTTTTTTTTTTTAATCCAAAAGGTGTATATGGAAAAATAAACTCAAATGCAGAGGATTTTTTTTTTTTTTTTTTTTTTTTTTTTTTTTTTTCAAGTAATTGGAATAATCAATCTAGTCATGAAGCACATCTCCACTTTTTAAAAGAGAATTATTAATTTTTTCACGTAATCTCACTAGTTCGACTCCCCCACTTGTGTGGACATGTTAAAAAAAAAAAAAAAAAGGTACAAAATGCAGACAAAATGCTCAATTAAGTACAAGATGCTGAGGACCCAATAATACCTAAAAAGCTGAAACGGTGGAACATGATTGGTGTGAAAAAAGAAATGCTACATAGCCCTTTTCCCATCCTCCCTTTTTAAAAATCAACCATGGATCTGTAGGACCCACACACCTTCACTTAGGTGAGTCCTACACATCTAATTGTTGATTTAAAAAAAGAGACATGCTACACATCATTCTGTCAACCATCTTTTAACAATTTTTTTTTTTTAGAAGATCTAATGGATTCGTCCCACAAAAATTCAATGGTAGATTTACCTATTTACTATTCGGAAATGGTTGAGAGAATGATTTTTATCATTCCTAAAAAAAACAAAAAATGGAGAAGGATGAGAGAAGGACCGGGGTAGATGCTTTAGCATTTCTCGCGTAAAAATTAATATTGCCAATGTAGGGCATGTACAGTAAGTTGTGGTTTTACATGGACTGTAGAAAATTTTGGGGTTGCCAAGGACCCCCAACAGTCCATGCAGTTCCACCCCTAGGTTGGTTCCTCCCATTGTTTCATCTTTTTTTTTTTTTTTTTGGCCATTTCGGGTGTAGTTTTTGTTTCATATCAGTGATATCTCATATCATCCAATTAAGTGATTTATTATTTGGTAAATATTCTAAAGAATTCTTTATCCTTGATATATGGAACTATATTTTAAAGGATCTTGTGGTATTGCCATAGTTTGATATTATGATCGTCTCTTTGTGACCAAAGGGTATGAGTGATGAATTATGCCTTCCTTAAATGGATAGGTAATGAACTCCACATAAAATCATCTTTCTTTAATCAGAATTTTAAAAACCTCAAACTTATACCAGCTTGGTGGGTTGCCTATTACCTTTTAGCTTTGTGGTTAAATGGTTGTGTTGTGGTCACTTTATCAAGGGTTTGAGGATGGGCATGGACGCCAAAGGACCAATTTGGTTGGGTAAAGATTTTATTTCATGCTACCGTTTTATGGTAAAAAAGGGGGAAAAAAAAAATTAGGAGGAGAAGTGAAAGAAGATGAAACAGAAAATTGGAGGAAGGGATGCATGAGACAAATACATGCACAATATTCACTTTTACAAAATGTTTTCTTGATATATAATGGAGGTCTGATAATACGCATTTTTTTGGTAAGTAGTTTGATAGTATGCCTTTTAATAGAAAAGTAAATTATATAGAAGAGATAGAGATCAATCACCTTTGGAAAATAAAGTATGTGAATCAAAATAAGAGACTTGCATAACTCATATGTTTTTTTTTTTTTTTGTTTTTTGTTTTTTGTTTTTATTATTATTATTATTATTATTTTTTTTTAATTTCTTTTTAAATTTTGAGTTGGTTCATGTTGTGTCCATAGATAATGGAAAACTCACTGAACTTGGAATTCGGTCACCTTGTTATTTATTTGTAGGTGGAAGGAGCCTGCAAGGAGGGTGGTAGGGGTCCTAGTATTTGGGATTCTTTTTCACACACTGAAGGTTTTATTTTTTTCTTCAACACTTTTATAAGAAATTCTCCCATGATGGCTTGAAGCGACTTTTTCTTCTGCATGTTTTGAATCTGATTTGTGCATCCTTTTGTTATGTTAGGCAAGATCATTGACAAAAGCAATGCTGATGTTGCAGTGGATCAATATCATAGATACAAGGTCAGTAACACTGGAATACTGGATGAGTGACTCACCTTCCCTTTTGTTCCTTTGTCATTGCTTGGCCTTGTAATGATTATGTAGTAAGTAGCCCATTCTTAAGTTTGGGATGTGACTTCATATCAGGTGGATGCACTATATCCTGTAGTGCTGTATGGCTTAGTCCCTAAGAGCAACACCATTCCTTGGTGGATAAAGCATTGCTTTAGTAATTATTTCTTCTTTTTCTTGCGTGAAATTGTAATATCATTAAACTGTTGTTAATTCATAGAGAGTTTGGAAAAAAAGCCAGAAATTATTTACATTATTGCCATTTTATATTTGTTTCTTGTGAACGTTCGTAACATGCTCTAGTAATTGTTTCTTATGAATCCTCATCATTCGTAAAAGATACCAAAAAAGAAAATTATTTGTACCAGATATTGCATGCTTCCCAGATCTACGTATAACTATTGCCTGCACAAGCAATTGTTAGGTTTGGTGATATGCAGTTTGGCCTTGGTGGCATGCTTCATCCGCTGTTAAGCATTCTTGTTTGTGAAATAGAAATACCAAGTAGTTTGATCTCTAGCAATACTTGTTTGTCTCTTCTAAATGTTTTTGTACTTATGGTATCAATATCTATTTCGTCTAGTAACATCGGTATTAGTTTAAGAAGGATATGCTAAATAGGAAGGTAACATATAGTATGGCCTCATGTAATAGGCGAAGATTGCTAGGTGCAGTCACTGTTATGGAGGTCACGTCAGTCATGGTGGAGCCGCTGCTAACTCTATTGAGTTATCCTAAGGCTTCAGTGGCTATTTCAAAGGGGTTCCTGAAGGGCAACCAGTTCTCTGTTGATAGAAGAACTGAAGTGCTCCTGGTCAGATGGTTCTCTATCACAATCATTGTGCTCCGACACCCAAACAGCTCTGCCCGTGATGGCAGATTCGTGCTCCATGCCTGTCGATGCTGGGTCCACCGTGTTTGGGGGGATTCTAGGTAATGACGCCATCTCTGCCTCAATTTCTAACTCATCTGTCGTTGGTGTCTCAGGGGTGACCGATGCTCTTAACTAAGTTGACTCAAGGGTGTCTGAGGCTCTTAACTGGGCGCTCATTCTGAGGAATGGGAAGTGGGCTTTTGTTCCAGGTTTAGAATTGGGGTTTTTGTTCGTCCTGATGAGTTGAGTAATGCGGAAGCTTGCTGTTGGGGAAGAAGATAGGTCCAGAGGGGCGATTTCAGGTGGAGGCAGTTAGGTCTTTGTCTGGTTTGCCCCACAAAGCTTCCCAATTTTCTGAGGCTACCCAACCAACTTATTCCTAGCTGTGTGGGTTCAGCAAGAATTTTGCATTGGAGTCTACGATTGTGCTCTCTGAGAATAAGGGTGTTAGTATCTGTGATTTTCTCCTTGTCTAGATGTGGATATTTTGGAGGGAGAAGTGTTTGAGTGTGAGGCTTGTTAAAATAATGATTAAATGATTAAATTTATCTCTTCCTATAAGCTTAAGCTTTTGGGATAACTGGTAATTTAACATGGTATCATAGCCAAAGGTCCTGGATCGAACCTTGATTCTGTCAATTCACCCCCCATTTAAATTAAATATTCCATGTGCTGGGCCTTACCTATTAAAAGGGAGTTTGAGCCCACACGTGAGGGGGAGTGTTAAAATAATGATTAAATGATTAAATGATTAAATTTATCTTTTCCTATTAGCTTAACCTTTTGGGATAACTGGTAATTTAACAAATATAACAAGCCTTTGTTCCGTGAGCCTCTGAATGCTTACTCCCCTTAAGCTTTGGAGGAGGCTATTTTTTTTGAGAAAGAGACTACAAAGTGGGTTTTGAAAACGATCAAGGGTTTTAGCAATTTTTTGGGAATGTCTTGTGACAAATTTGAAAAAGAGATTATTGCCCATTTTACTTCTATTGAAGCCAACCGATTCAAGTGTACTGTGAGCTGTGGCTCTCCTTCTAGCTCTTATAAGCTGACCCCCAAAAGCTGCTAAGGCACCAGGGAATTGAAAAGATTGGACTATTCCATTAATTACGTCTCAAGGGATATTGCCTCTAATGATTTCCTTGTACGTTTTTCCCTTTCTAGTTAGGTGATCCTCCTTGTATACTTCCAGTGTACTTTGGGGCGCCTACGCTTTTAATAAAGTCAGTTACTTACTTATCAAAAAAAAAAAGGGATATTGCCTCTAAATCTGGAGGTAGACATGGGCGGGTGTCTTTTGTTTCCTTATGAAGTTGAAAATCATTTCGTGGAATATTAGAGGGCTGCATGAAGCGGATAAACGCATGTGTTTTTGGAATTTACTTAGAGTGTTGAAGGCTTAGTGGCCTTACAGGAAAATAAACTGGAGTAGTTTTCTAGGAGCATTGTGCGTAGTTTGTGGAATGGTCAACACTTTGATTGGTGTCAATTGAATTCTAGGGAGGCTTTGGGTGGCATTGCCTTGATTTGGGACAGAAGAGTTGAAAAGGTCGAAGTGTGAGTGGGGAATTTTGTGGTGGCTTGTAATTTTAGAAGTCTCATTGTTCTGTTCAGTGGGATTTTGTCAGTGTCTATGAGTCCAATTTAGATGTTGATCGTTGATTGCTTTGAGAGGAGCTAGCATGTCTGGCTTCATGGTGGGATATCCCTTGGTGTACTGGGATGATTTCAATGTCTCATTTCTCTAGTGAGAGATCGGGTACTAAATGGTGGCTAACCATTATATATATAGTGTGGAGATCGTCCTTTGAAAGATTCTTTTCTGGAGTTATTTTGTCTTGCTAGGAATAGGGACGCAATGGTGGCTAACCTCATGAGTGTTAGTAATGATACAGTCCCTTGGGACATTAATTTCACCAGGTTGCTACATGATTGGGAGGTGAAGTACGTCTCCTCTTTCTTCAATGTTTTGTACTTGAGTAGGTCAGGAGGGTGATGATAGGCCCTAAAAAAGAAGATCTTTTGAGGTTGAAACTTTATTTAAGCTATCTTCCTAATGGTGTTTACCATTTCCCCTTGAAGAGTGCTTAGAGGCCTAAGGCCCCTTTGAAGTTGGCTTTCTTTACGTGGACAACTTCTCGTGGAAAAACTCACTTTGGATAATCTCTGCAAGCGTCACATCATGGTAATAGATTGGTGTTGTATGTGTAAAAAGAGTGAATAAACTCCAATTAATCTTTTTCTTCAGAAGTTCGGGGTAGAGTGGGTTATGTCTAAATAAGCGGTAGACCTTTTGGTGTGTTAGTACTGGGGGGCCGGCTGGAATGACAACATTATTGTTTGGAATGCTATTCCTTCCTTCTTATTCTGGTGCATATGTGGAGAAAGAAATGTTCGAAGCTTCAATGATCAAGAGAGAACGAGTGCGGTTCTATGGACCTATCTTCTCAAAACCTTATTGAGTGGAGCTTTGCTACCACTTTATCCCATGTCTCTAGCATTGCAGATTTTTGTTCTCTTTTTGGTTCTTGTTGATTTGTTGGGTGTTGTCTCTTGTATACTTTCTGTGCACTTGAGTTGCGTCTCTTGCGTGTCTAATGAATTTCCTTTACTTTAAAAAAAGTAATAGAATAGTGAGAAAAGATACATGTAGCCAATAACAACTTGTTGGAAAAGGATCCATGGAGGTTACCCCTAATTTAGTTTGAAAAAGTATTGTTAAGTTGATTTGAGCTTAATGCATATCTCTACTTCTTGTATGTGTAATTTAATCCATTTTCCTTGGTATAGAGGAAACCTTTTTTCTTCATATCGTTTCTATGGTTTGTCTATCTTTTTTTTTTTTTTTGTTTTTTTTTTTTGAAGCTTTGTCAGATATAGGTGATTAATTCAATACTTATATACAGGAAGATGTTGAGCTTATAGCCAAATTGGGATTTGATGCTTATCGCTTTTCCATATCATGGTCGCGTATCTTCCCAGGTATGTTGATTAGAATATTTTTAGTGCATTTTGTCGTGAATATTCACTTCATCAATGCTATTCAAAAGAGTAGAATCGGAACATTTTGATTCTTTATTTGATTAGTGTTGAAACTTACTAATTACTATTACTTCCTTTGTATAAAGTTCTCAGTTAGTCATTTTTACCTTCCTTCCTTCTTCCCATATCCTTGTCCTTGTTATAAGTTTTGTCTAGAAGTAAGCAAGAGTTTTATTTATATAAGATTTGGTGTTTGTGAGCTTGATATACATTTCTAACCCACTTGTTTATAGTTTTAGCTTTTGAGATAGGTGGTTCCTTACATGATATCAGGGCCTTGTTTTGGCTAAAATGTCTTCTGTTCTAATCCTAAGTCCCCCATTATTTCAAATTTTCTTTGGGGACATCCCAAAGAGGCAATCTGGAAAGTTTTTTTTTTTTTTTTTTTTTTTTTTTTTTTTAATTTTTTTAATTTTTTATTTTATAAGTAATGTTGCATATCAAGAGAGTGCTGGAAAAAAGAAAGAAAAGAAAGAAAAGAAAGAAAAGAAAAGAATAAAAAAGGACCCCCATGAAAGAACCCTAAAACCCAAAGAAGCTCTAAACCCGCAGAACAGACTCTACACCCCAAACAAGCCCTAAACCCGCAAAGCAGACTTGCGTTTACGCCGACACTGAAAAGTTATTCCTACTCCTTAATGTGGAGCATTTGGAGGGAAAGGAATCAGCGTCTTTTTGAGGATGGCGAGACCATGTGCTTTTCCTTAAATCCTCTTTTCTGAGATCTCTTTTGGATTGGGTTATTGTTTTTGTTCCTAATTTTGTCTCAGGGAATCTAGTAGATTTGATTTGTTTTTTAGATTGTAGTAGCCTCTAGGGTCTTGGTTCCCTTTGTCCTCTATAAAATTATTATTATTCATCAAAAGAAAATTT
>NC_081542.1:11246323-11266101 GCF_901000735.1 Corylus avellana
TTATAGTGATGAAATTATGTTACAATATGTTTTGCATGCCTTAAAATGAGTTTAAAAGGAAAAATATTTGAAAGAAAGGAGTCTGATAAGATTTTAAAGGATTTTTGTAACTGAGATATGAGAATGTTATAGGTTGATTAAGTGAGTTGTCTTAGTTATACCAAGGTTGAAGCGTTGTTGCTCTAACAATATTTTATTAGAACCCTTTAAAATATTTATTTTAACGCTAGAATTTAATGAATAGTATAACTTGCAACAAAATTGTATTTTGAATGAATATATTATTGCTTTTTAAAGTTTAAAGGCACATGAGTTGAAACCCGACCACACACCAAAATAATAAGGTAGCATACATAACATATGAAAGGGAATTTCCTTAAAATTTGAGATTCTCAAATTCATAAATTTCAACCGTCCATATTTAAGGGTTTAAAACAAGCCATGTTTCAATATTTAATGTGGAAGCTTCTAAACCTATGTTTCCGTTTCCTTGAGGGTAGATGGTTTATTTTAGACCCTTAAATGTGATTAACGGCTGAGATTTATAAATTTGAGAATCTCAAATTTAAAAGAAATTCTAGGGGATCTCAATCCATGAAAGGGAGGGTTGAAAAGGGTTTATGGAATAAGTAATGCTACATACACTCTCATTTTTTTTTACACTCAGACATTTTGATTTTAATTTTTTTTAAAAAAAATCGAAGAAGAGAGATATTAAAGGGAAATTTAAATTTGAGGTATTAGCATCAAATTTAAAGTATTAGCACTAAATTTATGATGATCGAATCCCTTTTGGGTGATATCATTCCTAAAGGGTTAACCTTCCACCTTTAGGTTTTAGTTTTAAATCCAAAAACAAGATTTAAGGCATTAGAAACTAAAATATTAATTCAAAGAAATTTAACTAAAAAAAATAACAAATTTTTTTATTATTATTATTTTTTAATATATGTCCCTAGGCTGCCAATTTGACAACCGCGTAAGCAGGACTCCACGAAATTAGGAACTAGGAAGTATCATCCCTCTTAAATTATTGCGTTGCGGTTGAAAAAAGACACTTGGCACTTGCCACTTGGCTACTGCTTTTGTTAAGAATAGACACCGCACACGTGGCCAATGCAACAACGGTTGTGGGTACCTGACTTTTCAACACATGATCAACGGTGGACCATAGGTACCTGACGTTGTCTGTCGGTGCCATTTCATTTCAAGTCATGTTTATTAAAGGCTAAAGTCACGCATTAACAGTGGACCGTGGGTCCTAACAAAAGCAATATATATATATATATATATATATATATATATATATATATATTTTGACATGTTCATATAAAAGTGAGATAATGATTTAAATTAGTGATCTTCGCTTCATGAGGCGTGGTTTTCAGTCGATTGAGTTACCCCTTAGGGATGAGATACAAAGATAATGATATTGTATGTAGAAACTTGTTATATGTATGAGTAATGTTAGAGACCATCTATTTATTATCTTTTTATCCTTATAAAATTAATGTGACTTTTAAAATCACAATTAAATCAAAATTCAAGTATAATTTATCTAAAATTTAATGGTGATTTTAAAAGCCACGCAAATTTTAAGAGAATAAAAAGATAGTCCTTAACATTACTATGTATATATATATTTATTTGATCTATTTGCCATACTTTTTTTTCAAATTAATCATCAGATCTTTAGAACAAATGTTCGTTATTTATTTATTTATCTTTTTGCTATTTTTTGTTTCATCTCCATAAAATAAATGAGCAAATTCACATTTAAGTATGTAAAATCCAATTTAATAATAAAATTTTTTTTTTAAATGAATTAAGAGACAGCTGTAAACATCTCTTGCTCTTGGTTTATATGGACGAAGATAATAAAACAAAGCAATCAAAAATCTTTGGATGTCGCTCTCGATCGCGATGCCCTTCAACTACCAAAGATTACACGGTACGCCAACCCCCACGTGGCTACAATCCTCTTTCTCTATTCCTATATATATTTATATATTTAAAAAAAATTCTATTTAGTAAAAATACAATATTGAATACTCTATTTCCTCCCTCCGGTTCCTCTCTATTCCTATCCGGGTGAAGGAAAACAGAATGTCGGTGTGCCGGCAATTTTTTTTTAATATTAAAAAATATAAAATTTTTTTTTGAGCCGGCGTGCTGCTAATCACGTCTCTTCCTATCCGAGTGAAGCACGCCTGGCTTAATATATATATATATATATATATATAGGTAATATATAGAGCACGCCCTGCGTGTATTAACAGTGATGTACGCTTGGTGTGAATTTTTTTTTTTTTAAATTAAAATAATAAAGTAATAATAATAAAAAATTTGACATAACATCACTATTTATGCATACCGAACATGCTCTATATCATTATCGTATATATATATTTACTTAAAATAATAAAATATTATATTTTATTATTTTAAAATATTAAATCATCCTCACTGATTCCCTATGCATATATATTTCTGCAGTCCTTCCTTCTGACACACTTTCTCTCGGTGACGACAACAATGGTGAAGAAGGAGGACTTGTTGAAAGAACATGAAGCTGATGATTCCAACAAGGAAATCTCTCGCTGCGACTTCCCTCCAAACTTTCTCTTTGGAGTCGCCACTTCTGCCTATCAGGTGCTCTTTTTGCCGTCACTGTGCTTTGCACATTTTACTGTTCCTACATCGTATTACTTTTAATTTCTTGACGAATCATGATCTGGGTATTTGCTATTTTTCACTTTCTAATATACCTATTTTTATACATGTAAATATATTACTTTCTTTATCCATTTTCTTATAAATTACGATCTGGGCAATTGCTGTTTACTCTAGTGCTCTACTTTTGCTTGGTCTTTCTTGTTCATAAATATATATTTCTTGTTCATAAAAACAATGTGGCTCATTAAAGTATTGGGTTTCTTTTGTTATGTTATTTCTATGAATTTCTTTTTGTTGTCATTGGTTGGTGAGTTTTGGCAGGCATGCTTGCTTTTGGTTGGTTCAGGGGCGGAACCAAGATTTTAATTATGAATGGTGTATAGTCCTTTAATATGTATGAAAGTCTTAAATTTAATTTCATATTAAATCATACCAAATTTTAGACAAAATTATTTACAAACAAAAAATTACATGAACATACCATAGAGATTTTAAAACGTCGTCATAAGATATTAATAGACTCACAATTCGGTGACACTGGTATTTCATCTTCTTTGTTGTGTGTGTGTGTGTGTGTGTTTTTTTTTTTTTAATCCAAAAGGTGTATATGGAAAAATAAACTCAAATGCAGAGGATTTTTTTTGTTTTGAAGTAATTGGAATAATCAATCTAGTCATGAAGCACATCTCCACTTTTTTAAAGGAGAAGTATTAATTTTTTCAAGTAGTCTCACTAGTTCGCCTCCCCCTTTTGTGTGGACATGTAAAAAAAAAAAAAAAAATACAAAATGTAGACAAAATGCTCTATTAAGTACAAGATGCTGAGGACCCAATAATACCTAAAAAGCTGAAACGGTGGAACATGATGGGTGTGAAAGGAGAAATGCTACAAAGCCCTTTTTCCATCCTCCCTTTTTTAAAATCAACCATGGATCTGTACGACCTACGCATGACACACCTTCACTTAGGTGGGTCTTACAAATCTAATGGTTGATTTAAAAAAAGAGGCATGCTACACATCATTCTCTCAACCATCTTTTAACCATTTTTTTTTTGAAAATCTAATGGATTCGTCCCACAAAAACTCAATGGTAGATTTACCTATTCACTATTCGGAAATGGTTGAGAGAATGATTTTTATCATTCCTAAAAAAAAAAAAAATGGAGAAGGATGAGAGAAGGACCGGGGTAGATGCTTTAGCATTTCTCGCTTAAAAATTAATATTGCCAATGTAGGGCATGTACAGTAAGTTGTGGTTTTACATGGACTGTATAAAATTTTGGGGTTGCCAAGGACCCCCAACAGTCCATGCAGTTCCACCCCTAGGTTGGTTCCTCCCATTGTTTCATCTTTTTTTTTTTTTTGGCCATTTCGGGTGTAGTTTTTGTTGCATATCAGTGATATCTCATATCATCCAATTAAGTGATTTTTTATTTGGTAAATATTCTAAAGAATTCTTTATCCTTGATATATGGAACTATATTTTAAAGGATCTTGTGGTATTGCCATAGTTTGATATTATGATCGTCTCTTTGTGACCAAAGGGTATGAGTGATGAATTATGCCTTCCTTAAATGGATAGGTAATGAACTCCACATAAAATCATCTTTCTTTAATCAGAATTTTAAAAACCTCAAACTTTTATCTCAAGTTTCCTCATAGATCTAATTATTGGCATCTATCCTCTTCCATATTGCTGGTTTTTTGAATAACCCTCACCTGGCCTTTCTTTAATTGACTGGGAATTGAAGGAGAAAAAAGATTTTTCAGTTGATTGCCTTGATACCAGCTTGGTGGGTTGCCTATTACCTTTTAGCTTTGTGGTTAAATGGTTGTGTTGTGGTCACTTTATCAAGGGTTTGAGGATGGGCATGGATGCCAAAGGACCAATTTGGTTGGGTAAAGATGTTATTTCATGCTACCGTTTTATGGTAAAAAAGGGAAAAAAAAAAAAAAATTAGAAGGAGAAGTGAAAGAAGATGAAACAGAAAATTGGAGGAAGGGATGCATGAGACAAATACATGCACAATATTCACTTTTACAAAATGTTTTCTTGATATATAATGGAGGTCTGATAATATGCATTTTTTTGGTAAGTAGTTTGATAGTATGCCTTTTAATAGAAAAGTAAATTATATAGAAGAGATAGAGATCAATCACCTTTGGAAAATAAAGTATGTGATTCTAAATAAGAGACTTGCATAACTCATATGTTTTTTTTATTTTTTTTAAATTTCATTTTAAATTTTGAGTTGGTTCATGTAGTGTCCATAGATAATGGAAAACTCACTGATCTTGGAATTCGGTCACCTTGTTATTTATTTGTAGGTGGAAGGAGCCTGCAAGGAGGGTGGTAGGGGTCCTAGTATTTGGGATTCTTTTTCACACACTGAAGGTTTTATTTTTTTCTTCAACAATTTTATAAGAAATTCTCCCATGATGGCTTGAAGGGACTTTTTCTTCTGCATGTTTTGAATCTGATTTGTGCATCCTTTTGTTATGTTAGGCAAGATCATTGACAAAAGCAATGCTGATGTTGCAGTGGATCAATATCATAGATACAAGGTCAGTAACACTGGATGAGTGACTCACCTTCCCTTTTGTTCCTTTGTCATTGCTTGGCCTTGTAATGATTATGCAGTAAGTAGCCCATTCTTAAGTTTGGGATGTGACTTCATATCAGGTGGATGCACTATATCCTGTAGTGCTGTATGGCTTAGTCCCTAAGAGCAACACCATTCCTTGGTGGATAAAGCATTGCTCTAGTAATTATTTCTTCTTTTTCTTGTGTGAAATTGTAATATCATTAAACTGTTGTTAATTCATAGAGAGTTTGGAGAAAAAGCCAGAAATTATTTACATTATTGCCATTTTATATTTGTTTCTTGTGAACATTCGTAACATGCTCTAGTAATTGTTTCTTATGAATCCTCATCATTCGTAAAAGATACCAAAAAAGAAAATTATTTGTACCAGATATTGCATGCTTCCCAGATCTACGTATAAAAGTTCTCAGCACACTATTGCCTGCACAAGCAATTGTTAGGTTTGGTGATATGCAGTTTGGCCTTGGTGGCATGCTTCATCCGCTGTTAAGCATTCTTGTTTGTGAAATAGAAATACCAAGTAGTTTGATCTCTAGCAATACTTGTTTGTCTCTTCTAAATGTTTTTGTACTTATGGTATCAATATCTATTTCGTCTAGTAACATCGGTATTAGTTTAAGAAGGATATGCTAAATAGGAAGGTAACATATAGTATGGCCTCATGTAATAGGCGAAGATTGCTAGGTGCAGTCACTGTTATGGAGGTCACGTCAGTCATGGTGGAGCCGCTGCTAACTCTATTGAGTTATCCTGAGGCTCCAGTGGCTATTTCAAAGGGGTTCCTGAAGGGCAACCAGTTCTCTGTTGATAGAAGAACCGAAGTCCTCCTGGTCAGATGGTTCTCTATCACAATCATTGTGCTCCAACACCCAAACAGCTCTGCTCGTGATGGCAGATTTGTGCTCCATGCCGGTCGATGCTGGGTCCACTGTGTTTGGGGAGATTCTAGGTAATGACGCCATTTCTGACTCAATTTCTAACTCATCTGTTGTTGGTGTCTCGGGGGTGACCAATGCTCTTAACTAAGTTGACTCAAGGGTGTCTGAGGCTCTTAACTGGGTGCTCATTTTGAGGAATGGGAAGTGGGCTTTTGTTCCAGGTTTAGAATCGGGGTTTTTGTTCGTTCCGATGAGTTGAGTAGTGGGGAAGCTTGCTGTTGGGGAAGAAGGTAGGTCCGGAGGGGCGATTTCAGGTGGAGTTAGTTGGGTCTTTGTCTGGTTTGCCCCACAAAGCTTCCCAATTTTCTGAGGCTACCCAACCAACTTATTCCTAGCTGTGTGGGTTCAGCAAGAATTCTGCATTGGAGTCGGCGATTGTGCTCTCTGAGAATAAGGGTGTTAGTATCTGTGATTTTCTTCTTGTCTAGATGTGGATATTTTGGAGGGAGAAGTGTTTGAGTGTGAGTCTTGTTAAAATAATGATTAAATGATTAAATTTATCTCTTCCTATAAGCTTAAGCTTTTGGGATAGCTGGTAATTTAATATGGTATCATAGTCAAAGGTCCTGGATCGAACTTTGATTCTGTCAATTCACCCACTATTTAAATTATATATTCCACGTGCTGGGCCTCACCTATTAAAAGGGAGCTTGAGCCCACATGTGAGGGGGAGTGTTAAAATAATGATTAAATGATTAAATTTATCTCTTTCTATTCGCTTAGCCTTTTGGGATAACTGGTAATTTAACAAGTATAACAAGCCTTTGTTCTGTGAGCCTTTGAATGCTTACTCCCCTTAAGCTTCGGAGGAGGCTATTTTTTTTTTAGAAAGAGACTACGAAGTGGGTTTTGAAAAAGATCAAGGGTTTTAGCAATTTTTTAGGAATGTCTTGTGACAAATTTGAAAAAGTGATTATTGCCCATTTTACTTCTATTGAAGCCAACTGATTCAAGTGTACTGTGAGCTGTGGCTCTCCTTCTAGCTCTTATAAGCTGACCCCCAAAAGCTGCAAAGGCACCAGGGAATTGAAAAGATTGGACTATTCCATTAATTATGTCTCATGGGATATTGCCTCTAAATCTGGAGGTAGACATGGGCGGGTGTCTTTTGTTTCCTTATGAAGTTGAAAATCATTTCGTGGAATATTAGAGGGCTGCATGAAGCGGATAAACGCATGTGTTTTTGGAATTTACTTAGAGTGTTGAAGGCTTAGTGGCCTTACAGGAAAATAAACTGGAGCAGTTTTCTAGGAGCATCGTGTGTAGTTTGTGGAATGGTCAACACTTTGTTTGGTGTCAATTGAATGCCAGGGAGGCTTTGGGTGGCATTGCCTGGATTTGGGACAGAAGAGTTGAAAAAGATCGAAGTGTGTGTGGGGAATTTTGTGGTGGCTTGTAATTTTAGAAGTCTCATTGTTCTGTTCAGTGGGATTTTGCCAGTGTCTATGAGTCCAACTTAGATGTTGATTGTTGATTGCTTTGAGAGGAGCTAGCATGTCTGGCTTCATGGTGGGATATCCCTTGGTGTACTGGGATGATTTCAATGTCTCATTTCTCTAGTGAGAGATCGGGTACTAAATGGTGGCTAACCATTATATATATAGTGTGGAGATCGTCCTTTGAAAGATTCTTTTTTTTTTTTGATAGGTAAATTTGTATATATCAAAAACCCAAACAGGGCGCAACACGATTACACATAGAGTATAAAAGAGAGCGGCTAAACACCCAATAAAAACCCTAAGCTCCCAAGGAGCACCCACAAGGAACCCAAAAAGATCCACCCAAGAACCCCCGAAATCAAAACACCCTACACAAGAAACACCCTACACAAAGGCTAACCCTACACAAGATCACCCCACATCCCTAACCCTACTCGAGCCACTGCCCCTAGCCTCAAAGATATCGGAGCATTCCAAATTCTTCACCCCCATCGGCATCTTTTTCTTATGAAGCTGTTTAGCTTCCTTATCCTTCGCTCTCCGTGTATAACACTTGGAAACATAGGATTGTTTTTCTATCAAAGCTTTGGCAGGTGCAGGAGGAAAAGAGAAAACCGGAGAAACAATAGCCCTCACCGGAGGAACAGTAGCCACCACCGGAGGTACAGAAGCCTCATCCCTCATCCTGCACTGAAGCCTCGCCGGATAAGTAGAAGCAACCGCAGGAATCGCCGGAGGAAAAGAGAAATGATTCACAGGCGAAACAGAAGCCACCGAAGAAACAGTAGCCACCACCGTAGGAGCAGTAGCGTCATCCCTCAAACTGCGCCAAAGCCTCGCCGGAGACACAGGAGTCGCCGGGGAAGATTTCCGTCCAAAATCCCCAATTTGGACATTCTCAGCAAACCCAGGAGACTCCGGTGAAGACTTATCCGAGTGCAACAAAGACCCATCGCTGAACTTATCGAGATCCAAAACAGGGCCGCAAACGGGAATTTGAACCACAGCCGACCCAGAAACCGACCCGGAAACCGACCCGGAATTATGCCCATCATAACCCAAAGAACCAACCCTAATCCGCTTACCTTTGGGCTTCTCACCCAGCCCGCGAAGGATCCGGTCCAACTTATAGCAGAAAAACCCTAATCGCCTCATCGACTTGTTCCTTCTAAACTTAGCTGCCGCCGCCACCGGAGACGAGAAGCTTTGCTCAATCAAGGGATGAGCTTTCTCCATTTCGTAACAATCCATCGCGAATCGTATTTCCACTCCAACATTCCCCATCTCGAAACAGCTCGCCACCGGGAACAAGTCAATCTCTTGCGACGAAAGAAGCCGCGCCCCAGCAATGTCCGCCACCTCGCAGGAAGAAGAGCGCAACGCTTCGGCGAAAGACCGTCCATCTTTTGTCCCCGGAGAGAAACTCTCAGAATTCGAAAACCCTGGAGAACTCGCCTGCACAGCCAGCAACGAACGCAGCTCAACCACGAACCTCCGCCAACCCCGCCCAGAGCGGGCCTCTGGGATCCAGATGATACCTTTCCGTTCGTCCTCCAGATAGGCAACCACCTCCAGGAATCTCCCAGCTTTGTTACTACCCCCGCTCACCGACAAAGACTTCCCTTCCTCGCTAAATTTTTTGACGAAATCTTCCTTCACCTGAGACTGAGACGCCTCTTCTACCGTAGCTGCCAACCAGGAAGCACTTCGCTGACCCACCAGAATAAGCCCTACAAAACCCTTCCTTCTTTCCTCCAAACGAAGCTTCGAAGCCTTCGTCGAGAAAAAGAAGGTTTTAGCTTCCACCGAAAAACGTCGCTCCATCCTAATCTACACGAACGCATCCCACGAAAACAGAAAACCGAGCTCTAGCGGGACGCGCCTACACGCGCCACCGCTGGGGTTCCAGTTCCAGCGCCTCCAAGTAACATGTGGACTAGTGTTAGCTTGCGCACTTTGGGAATGGGGCTTGAAATCCCACCTAACGATGTCAAAAGCTTTCGTAAATAGTGCCTAATATTGATTCTTTTCTGGAGTTATTTTGTCTTGCTAGGAATAGGGACGCAATGGTGGCTAACCTCAGGAGTGTTAGTAATGATACAGTCCCTTGGGACATTAATTTCACCAGGTTGCTACATGATTGGGAGGTGAAGTACGTCTCCTCTTTCTTCAATGTTTTGTACTCTACTAGAGTGGGTCAGGAGGGTGATGATAGGCCCTAAAAAAGAAGATCTTTTGAGGTTGAAACTTTATTTAAGTTATCTTCCTAATGGTGTTTACCATTTCCCCTTGAAGAGTGTTTAGAGGCCTAAGGCCCCTTTGAAGTTGGCTTTCTTTACGTGGACAGCTTCTCGTGGAAAAACTCACTTTGGATAATCTCCGCAAGCGTCACATCATGGTAATAGATTGGTGTTGTATGTGTAAAAAGAGTGAAGAAACTTGAATTAATCTTTTTCTTCAGAAGTTTGGGGTAGAGTGGGTTATGTCTAAATAAGTGGTGGACCTTTTGGTGTGTTAGTACTGGGGGGCTGGCTGGAATGACAACATTATTGTTTGGAATGCTATTCCTTCCTTCTTATTCTGGTGCATATGTGGAGAAAGAAATGTTCGAAGCTTCAATGATCAAGAGAGAACGAGTACGGTTCTATGGACCTATCTTCTCAAAACCTTATTGAGTGGAGCTTTGCTACCACTTTATCCCATGTCTCTAGCATTGCAGATTTTTGTTCTCTGTTTGGTTCTTTGTTGATTTGTTGGGTGTTGTCTCTTGTATACTTTCTATGCACTTGAGTTGCGTCTCTTGTGTGTCTAATGAATTTCCTTTACTTTAAAAAAAGTAATAGAATAGTGAGAAAAGATACATGTAGCCGATAACAACTTGTTGGAAAAGGATCCATGGAGGTTACCCCTAATTTAGTTTGAAAAAGGCTTGTTAAGTTGATTTGACCTTAATGCATATCTACTTCTTGTATGTGTAATTTAATCCTTTTTCCTTGGTATAGAGGAAACCTTTTTTCTTCATATCATTTCTATGGTTTGTCTATCTTTTTTTTTTTTTTTTTAATTTTTAATTTTTAATTTTTTTGAAGCTTTGTCAGATATAGGTGATTAATTCAATACTTATATACAGGAAGATGTTGAGCTTATAGCCAAATTGGGATTTGATGCTTATCGCTTTTCCATATCATGGTCGCGTATCTTCCCTGGTATGTTGATTAGAATATTTTTAGTGCATTTTGTCGTGAATATTCACTTCATCAATGCTATTCAAAAGAGTAGATTCGGAACATTTTGATTCTTTATTTGATTAGTGTTGAAACTTACTAATTTTTTTTTTTGATAAGTAATGATGATATATAAAAGAGCGCAGAGAGGCGCAACCCACATACACTGGAAGTAATAGTAATTTACTAATTACTATTACTTCCTTTGAATAAGTTCTCAGTTAGTCATTTTTACCTTCCATTCTTCTTCCCATATCCTTGTCCTTGTTATAAGTTTTGTCTAGAAGTAAGCAAGAGTTTTATTTATATAAGATTTGGTGTTTGCGAGCTTGATATACATTTCTAACCCACTTGTTTATAGTTTTAGCTTTTGAGATAGGTGGTTCCTTAACATGATATCAGGGCCTTGTTTTGACTAAAATGTCTTCTGTTCTAATCCTAAGTCCCCCATTATTTCAAATTTTCTTTGGGGACATCCCAAAGACTAGTCAGAGGCAATATGGAAAGTTTTTTTTTTTTTTTTTTTAAATTTCATTTTATTTTATTTTATAAGTAATGTTGCATATCAAGAGAGTGCTGGAAAAAAGAAAAAAAAGAAAGAAAAGAAAAGAATAAAAAAGGACCCCCATGAAAGAACCCTAAAACCCAAAGAAGCTCTAATCCCGTAGAACAGACTCTACACCCCAAATATGCCCTAAACCCGCAAAGCAGACTTGCCTTTACGCCGACACTGGAAAGTTATTCCTACTCCTTAATGTGGAGCATTTGGAGGGAAAGGAATCGGCGTCTTTTTGAGGATGGTGAGACCATGTGCTTTTCCTTAAATCCTCTTTTCTGAGATCTCTTTTGGATTGGGTTATTGTTTTTGTTCCTAATTTTGTCTCAGGGAATCTAGTAGATTTGATTTGTTTTTTAGATTGTAGTAGCCTCTAGGGTCTTGGTTCTCTTTGTGTACGAGGGCTTTGCCCTCTATAAAATTATTATTATTCATCAAAAGAAAATTTGTAGCTGTTTCTACACATGCAAGGCCTGCATTTGTTTAAGCGATTTTGGGTGAGTCTACCTGTGAGTGGGTGTCAGATTTATTTTGCGTTCTTGATATACATTGTTGGGCCACTTCCTGATAGCTTAAGCTATTGGGATGGATGATTCCTAGCAATGTGAACCACAATTATACAATTTTGGATGGCATATGAGATTCATATACATGATTGATCCATTATGTAACACAAAGTATATGAAACAATTTTTGCATTTTGTAAAAGTCTTTATCCAAAAAAAAAGGTATGAACCAAGGCTGTAAACTGCAATGATCCTTGTGCATTTGGCACAACTTAAGTCAACTCTAACGTTGCAGCAGCATTTGGGACTGGAATTTGATGGTGTGTTTTTTTTTAACGAGTCAATTTTTATCATAAAGACAAAGGAAAATATTTAATTAAGCAAAAAAATACAAAAGGTCCCCCCCAGTCAATATGATCTGAAGTTTAAAAGATGAAGAAAATCCAGAAAAGAGGAGACATGGATATAGTCTAACACAATTTTACAATGATATAAAAAAGTGAAGACTTAGTGTAGTCCAACTAGTTTTAACCCCTTTAAACTTCCAAGTATTCCCTTTTCTTCATATGGTCCACATAAGACAGCACAAAGGATCTTTTTGTCAATTTTCTTGATTCATATTGGCCAACTTTTAGAGTTTTCTAAGATTGAAAGCATTTAGAACTCAAGATATTCTTATATTTGAGAGTTCAGGCAGAACATTTTGATAAAAGATCTGGTAGAAGTTGAAAATTTTCAATACATATTTTACAATGGGCAATGTGAAAGTCTTATTTCAATTGTTAAATAGATTCTGAGTTTTATAAAATAGACATGGACATGGTTTTTTTTTTTTTTTTTTATTGTATAAAAGAGAATTGGATCTGGTTGTCATGGATGGTGCATAGTTTTCTAACACAGAAATCATATCTTGTAATTTGTTTTTCCAAATAGTCTATATGCCTTCCTTGGGTCTGTAAGGCACAGTTATTATTTAAACATTTGAAATAAAGATGCCAGGCCCCTTTCATCAGTGAGGACATTTAGTATGGCTAGGTCTCTCTCCTTTGTAGGTAACTTTGTGTGCCAATGACTATTATGATCTATTTATAGGGTTAATGCTGTATAATAGTGTCATTTTGAATGGCTTGAAATGATGAGTTTCACAGTGCTCATGGAAATGAGATGATGAACCAGTGGAGGGCATTTTTTTTTTTTTTCCTTTCATTAAAGAAAAATAAGGGTTAACATTACATCCCTTTTTATTTTTTGGGCCTGAAAAGAAGAGTATACATCTCTTTTCTTGTCAGATTTTCCATTTTGATACATAATTACTCGCATATGAACTACTCTGTTTCATCTTTATCATTTAGTCTGTATATTCACCCTTCAATATGTCCTCCTTTTAGGACTAAGTGGTGTTGACACCTTCAATCCCGGGTTTTGTCCTGAACTATAATATTGATATAAAAAACTATGTCAAGTAGTTTTCCCCTTATATAGAGGTACAGTTGTACGGAAATTCTCCTAGTTGTTTTTACTGTGTTGCCTGAGCTTAATTATGATGACAAATTGATCTTCTTTGATGGTTTGCTTATGATTACAGATGGTTTGGGAACCAAAGTCAATGAAGAAGGGATTAATTACTATAACAATGTCATTAATGCTCTTCTTGAAAAGGGTATGATATTGTACTTAATTTCCTTTTAGTGGCACCAACAATGCATATTTGACAGCTTTATTCCTGCAGGTATCCAGCCTTGCATAACTTTGTACCACTGGGATCTTCCTTTGCATCTTCATGAGACAATGGGCGGGTGGTTAAATAAAGAAATTGTGTAAGTACTGTCATAATTGAACTGTCAGTTTTTTTTTTTTTTAATACTTTCATCAAAACCGTTTACTTATCAAAAAAAAATTGAACTGTCAGTTTTTGCAAACTTCTTGAAAAATAGCAATGCTTCTCATGTTGATTTCAATTGAGTATATAAGTTCTAAATATTGTCAAACTTCTATATATGCTGACTTGACCTCTTTCTCTTATTGCATTGATTATGTCTTTCTTTTTTGTATGTCTCTTTTGACTTCTCTTCAGCATGTTAAGCTCAAAGAAGCTGAGAAAATTTGTAGTTTAGCATATTAGGCTCAAGGGAAAATGTTTTTTTTTTTTTTTTTTTTGATGAGTAAAAATGTTATATATCAAAAGGGCAGAGGGGCGCAACCCATATACACGGGAAGTATAAAAGAGAGCGCCTAAGAGGGAGAGAAATGAAAGACGAAGTCAGAAAAACTAATTACTAAGGGAGCTAGCCAAGCGGCCGTCCAAGAGTAAAGAGTAAAGAAGAAAAGATGAGTCAGTTCCTTTATAGTCAACAGTTCTTAAATTGTTACCCTTGAGAACTAGGATACATCAACAGTTCTTAAATTGAAGCTTAGTTGAAGAAACCTGTTACAAGCTGCAAAAACATAGGGTTTTTGAGGAATACGATAACTATATTTGTACGGCTCATAGACTTTGTAGCCATAAGGAAGAAGAATAAAGAATGTATGGCCATACTGAGGAATAAATAATGTTTGTAATGAGTATGAGAAATGAAGAAAAGAAAAATTTACTATTCATAGAGATCATTAACTACAATTTTGCATGGATCCTGTTCTTTTCATGGTCTTAATAATGCCAATCATGGTCATTTGTTGATTTATTCATAGGGAATTTACCCCTAATAACAACCCAAGAGGTATTGGATAAGCAAGAAACTAATCTCCACTTCGGGTATGAGTACACCCAATACAAGACAAACCAAGATTCTTCACTTCCATTACTGTGACCCTTGCAAATTAAATAAAGTTGGAAAAATACAGCATAACTGACGTACCATCAACTGAACACTACTAGTTAACTGTCTTTGCCATGTTTCCCTTCATCTCAATTAACTGCTCTACGTGCTGAACTTGTCAACATGCTTCCTTTATCCACGGTGCATTTGTGCTTACTTTTGGTTGGTAACTGCCCCTCCATGAACATGTGCTCCGAATATTTGAGTTTAGGCTTACCTGCCCCGCGTGCCCTATCATTTCTCCCCCCTTTGACAGGTACCTTGTCCACAAGGTCCAGAGTAGGAAACTGTTTAGTCAGCTGGTGAATGTCTTCCCAGGTGGCATCTTCCAGTGGTAGGTTGCTCCAATGGACCAGTGCCTCTGTAATACTCTTGGAGTTGCGTGGTATATGCCAATAGTCTAACACCACCATAAGTTCAATATGTGGCTTACCTTCATCAGACAGAGGGGTTACCTCTTAGCAAATTACCTTCGTATTTCCAACCCTTCGTTTGAGCTTTGATATGTGAAGACTATAACATTGCTAATAACATCAATGACTTTTAGGGAAAACAAGATTTTAATTTACTGGGAAAAAGTTTTGTTTCTTCTTTTGTTTGGTATTCATGTGCACACGCGTGAGTCTACATGCACAAGTACATGCAAACATTTATATGTTTTCCTTTGTATGCGTTTTTGTTGTGTATTGATTATTAATCCGGCTTCCATTTTTTGCACCCAGAAATTACTTTGCAGTCTATGCAGAAACTTGCTTCGCCAGTTTTGGTGATAGAGTAAAGACCTGGATTACAATTAATGAGCCCCTTCAAACTTCTGTGAATGGATACGATAGTGGGATATTTGCTCCAGGAAGACATCAACATTCATCAACAGAACCATATTGGGCTACGCACCACCAGATATTGGCCCATGCGGCAGCTGTTTCAATATACCGAAGCAAATATAAGGTATACTGTTCATTTGTATTACTAATTAATTACTTTAGTAAGGATATTGGGATTACAGAATATACTTATCAAAAAAAAAAAAATTGGGATTACAGAATATAGTTCTTGTTTGGCCAATCTCTTTATCAAGTTTTGTTTAATTTTGTGTAAATCATGATACTATTTATGGTGAGAAACTAGGGCAGTGTATTTGTACCATCCAGGGTTACAGAATCTTCAATTGGTAGGCTTATTTACAAGGTTTACATGGTCATTTGTGAAAGAAAATCGCAGTTCTTAATTATAATTGTTTTCAATTTCCCCTTATTTAATTAGTGTTACAGCCTATTAAATAATGTGAATAAATTTATCACGCATTAGAAATGATTGAAGCTGCTTGATTTCTTACCTTCAAGATTTCATGGTTACCTGCATACTAAGTTTAGGCTTTTCCTTCTGTGACTTATACACCCTGTGGCTATAATATCATGGATCTTTGCAGGGTAACTAATGTATTAGTCACTATATGTTTTAATTTTAGCTGATTATGCCACTTTCAATTTTTAAAGTTAAAGCACATCTTTGTACATCATCCTTAATAGAGCAAGCAAGGATTAAGCAAAATGAACAGTTTTCTGTTGAGAGATATAGCACCAGGTTCACCATAATTGAACTACAATTCAGGATGTTACATAACTTAGTTTGCTGGACACATCTATATAGCTATACTGGTTATGCTCTGATATGTTCCTAGTGTTTAACCGATATAGATGTTTTACAATATCATATATAAGTAGTGCTGTCAGTCTAAAAGATTCATCTTATCTTGAATTTCATGATCTACTAGTAGGGTTCTTATTTTTATACTCATCAATCAAATCTTCATTTGTGTTCTTGAATTATTATAAGAATAACATTCTTTTCTTGCTCTTGCCATTCTTGTTCTTGTCCCAGGACAAGCAAGGGGGACAAATAGGCTTGGTGCTAGATTGTGAATGGGCCGAGGCTAATTCGGATAAAATTGAAGATAAAGCTGCTGCAGCAAGACGTCTTGATTTTCAGCTTGGATGGTAGTTCCCCTTAATTATTGTTATGTCTCACAAAATCTTGTTATTGCAGCTTCTTGGTGATGTAACATCTTAATTGAAAACATGTACGAGGATGATGTTTACACAGATATGAAACCACAATTCACACGAAATTCTTTTCATAAATTTGAATGAAGTAAAGTTTTTGAATCTTAAGTTCTCGATATACATATGAAACATTATTTACGTATTCATGATGTACAATGTAAAACTTCTTAAAACTTAAGTGTTATTTTTTTATCAATTACCTAAGTAGTGATATTATATTATACATGAATTTTAAATTATTTATGGATATTGTAGTTTGCAACGACCATTTCCTCTCTCTCTCTCTCCCTCCCTCGCGCGTGCGCACACTCAAACATAGACATGCATACATATTTTCCATACAAAGACATTAATCTGCATGATGAATAAAGCCTCCCCTCTACATATCAGACCTTCATAACTTTATTGGATCACCTAAAGAAGTAACAGTTGAAGGGATTTTGAGTTAGTGAACTTGTAATTTAACAGTTTGGAGATAGAATACAATGTCATACAAGAAAGGATCAGTTTTCATTCATAGATTAAAATGGATGAAATGATAAGATTATCCACAATCAATGACAAGATTAGAATGTCTCTCTCTTTTTCTTTCATCGTGGTCTCTCTCTAGAATGTCTCTCTCTCTCTCTCTAGACTCGGATGAATTTCAAAATTTGAATTTTTGAAAGTTTTTTCTGCGATCGGTGGCGCGGCTGGTGCTGCGCGTTAGGGTTCGGCGTATGGAACGCAGTTTCTCTTTTGAAGCCAAAACCTTCTGCCTTTCGGCAAAGGTTGGGTGTCCTAACCTTCGTCTGGAGGAGAGGAGAAAAGGTTTCGTGGGGTATATTTACGCGAGCATTCGGTGTTCGTCGTGGTTGGTGGAAACGGTGGAAGCGGCGATTCAGGTTCAGGTGAAGGAAGAAATTGCCAAATCTTACCGTGAGGGTGATAAGGCCACGATGGTCCACGGGGGAGGTAATAAGGCCGGAAGGTTCTTGGAGGTATCGGTGTTGGCTGAGGGTGGTCGTAAGGGAGTCATTTGGCTTCCGGAGGGACGTTTTGGGAGGGGCTGGCGGCGTTTCGCGGGAGAGCTTCGGCAACTGATGTCGGCACAGATCAAGTCGGATGGTACGGCGGAGTCGGGGGTTCCATCTTCGGCGGGGTTTCTAATGGATGGTCCTTCTTTGGGGGTCGATTCCGGGAGGTCTTTCGTGGATGTCCTTCGATCTTCTCCGGGCGTCGAGGCGAGAGCAGTTGAGTATCCGAGGTCTCTCGATTTGCTTCCGGGGTCGTCTTGGTGGGATTCGGAGTATGACGGTTTGGGGTTGCGGTCTGCCGTGGATTGCTCTGCGTTGGAGAGCTTGTCTTCTCCTCTGGCGGAGGCGGCTGGTTCAGTGAGTTTGAGGAAGAAGAAGAAGGGCAAGATCGGTATTAGTGGATTGATGAGGCTTCTAGGGCAAATCCAACGTAAGTTGGACTGGGTCTGTGCAGGGGTTGTCTCGAAGCCCAATCGCAGGAGTAAAAGGGCTCGTTTTTTGGGCCTATCAACTTCTGCTTTGGGTTGTGATTCTGGGTCGGTCTCTGAAGTGGGTTTGGGTCAAAATTTGGATCCGTTTCAGCACTTGGATCCGGATTTCTCAGATCCAGTCCATAACTCTTTCTCATTACCTTTGGAGTCTGTATCGGCTGGGATTCCTCTAGCCTCTGAAGAGTGTTTGGAGCCGTTCGCTAGGTCTTCTTTGAGTTTGCAGGTTACCGGTTTGGATTCCGGCGATGGGTCTTCCCCGGCAGTGTTCTCTCTCTCTCCGGTGCGAGTTTTGGGCGAGATTGTTGGGTCTGCCGGTGACGGGTCCTCTCAGGGGGCTACTTTTTCCCTTTCTGCGGAGGCTGTACCGGCGAGCACGTTGCGCAGGGACTGGGAGGGCTCTCTTTCTTCGATGCCTGAAATCTGCCGGGGTGCGTCTGTGTCTTCGGAGATTTCTGATTCGGCTCGTCTTTCTATTCTCAAGGAGGCCTTCGCTGTTCCTTGGGAGGTGGACTCTCCGGCGAGCTCTTGCAGGGATAGGGAGGTTCCTTTTTCGGGGGAGGAGGAGCTGGTTGTTCGTCCTTCTTCTCCGGAGAAAGGTTTGTTTCGTCGTGGGTTCTTGAGTCCGAGAGCTGTCTCTCCCGCTCCGGTGGTGTTGAAGGATTCTTTGTCTTCTAAGGGAAAGGACCCTGTTCTGGTTCCCTCTGCGCCGGTGGAGGTTCAAGCTGGCTGTTTTCTTTCCCCTGCTACTACCTCATTGTTCTCGTCGCAGGGATGCACTTCACTCTCGACTACTTCCCTTCTCGATGGGGCGGCTGAGATGGGGAGGAGTCTTAGCCGTCCTTTTCCTCGCATGACAGAGAATGGTACTCCCATTTACTCCTCTAAATCCTCGTCCCAACTGTTTTATACCCGGAGGGTGAAGGAAAAAGTCGCAAAGCAGCTGCATAAGAACAAGGATCTGCTTGCTGAGGTTGAAGTTTCTGCCCCTAAGGTTGAAGTTTCTGCTTCTAAGGTTAAGGGGTTGAGGGAGCACAATAATCTGGATTGCTCCATCTCTCCGGTGAAGGGCCGGCGTCGGCGGGGTTTTTTGGGATCGAAAAATGCTTTTTCTTTTCCCCCTGAGGTGAAGGGTTCCACCTGAGATGCACTAGGGCTTTTCTTGGGGTTTGGTTGGGTCTCTTGTATTCCCCTTTGGATGGGTGTTTGGTTTGATTGGGTTTTTCTGGGTTTTTGATTGGTTTGTTTGGGTTTTTTCTGGGTTTTTCTGGGTGTATTGTTTGGGTTCCTTTGTATACTTTATTGTGTACTTAGAGGCGCTTTGCGCTTTTTTTGTTATATACTACATTACTTATCAAAAAAAAAATATTATTTTATATTTCTGCATGTTATTCAATTTCTCTTTCAGAAAATGTTGATAAAACGCAATTGAATAGCATGAGCTGTAAAG
>NC_081542.1:11266201-11294421 GCF_901000735.1 Corylus avellana
AAAAATACAGCATAACTGACGTACCATCAACTGAACACTACTAGTTAACCGTCTTTGCCATGTTTCCCTTCATCTCAAACTGCTCTACGTGCTGAACTTGTCAACATGCTTCCTTTATCCACGGTGCATTTGTGCTTACTTTCAGTTGGTAACTGCCCCTCCATGAACACGTGCTCCAAATATTTGAGTTTAGGCTTACCTGCCCCGCGTGCCCTATCATTTCTCCCCCCTTTGACAGGTACCTTGTTCACAAGGTCCAGAGTAGGAAACTGTTTAGTCAGCTGGTGAATGTCTTCCCAGGTGGCATCTTCCAGTGGTAGGTTGCTCCAATGGACCAGTGCCTCTGTAATACTCTTGGAGTTGCGTGGTATATGCCAATAGTCTAACACCACCATAAGTTCAATATGTGGCTTACCTTCATCAGACAGAGGGGTTACCTCTTAGCAAATTACCTTCGTATTTCCAACCCTTCGTTTGAGCTTTGATATGTGAAGACTATAACATTGCTAATAACATCAATGACTTTTAGGGAAAACAAGATTTTAATTTACTGGGAAAAAGTTTTGTTTCTTCTTTTGTTTGGTATTCATGTGCACACGCGTGAGTCTACATGCACAAGTACATGCAAACATTTATATGTTTTCCTTTGTATGCGTTTTTGTTGTGTATTGATTATTAATCCGGCTTCCATTTTTTGCACCCAGAAATTACTTTGCAGTCTATGCAGAAACTTGCTTCGCCAGTTTTGGTGATAGAGTAAAGACCTGGATTACAATTAATGAGCCCCTTCAAACTTCTGTGAATGGATACGATAGTGGGATATTTGCTCCAGGAAGACATCAACATTCATCAACAGAACCATATTGGGCTACGCACCACCAGATATTGGCCCATGCGGCAGCTGTTTCAATATACCGAAGCAAATATAAGGTATACTGTTCATTTGTATTACTAATTAATTACTTTAGTAAGGATATTGGGATTACAGAATATACTTATCAAAAAAAAAAAAATTGGGATTACAGAATATAGTTCTTGTTTGGCCAATCTCTTTATCAAGTTTTGTTTAATTTTGTGTAAATCATGATACTATTTATGGTGAGAAACTAGGGCAGTGTATTTGTACCATCCAGGGTTACAGAATCTTCAATTGGTAGGCTTATTTACAAGGTTTACATGGTCATTTGTGAAAGAAAATCGCAGTTCTTAATTATAATTGTTTTCAATTTCCCCTTATTTAATTAGTGTTACAGCCTATTAAATAATGTGAATAAATTTATCACGCATTAGAAATGATTGAAGCTGCTTGATTTCTTACCTTCAAGATTTCATGGTTACCTGCATACTAAGTTTAGGCTTTTCCTTCTGTGACTTATACACCCTGTGGCTATAATATCATGGATCTTTGCAGGGTAACTAATGTATTAGTCACTATATGTTTTAATTTTAGCTGATTATGCCACTTTCAATTTTTAAAGTTAAAGCACATCTTTGTACATCATCCTTAATAGAGCAAGCAAGGATTAAGCAAAATGAACAGTTTTCTGTTGAGAGATATAGCACCAGGTTCACCATAATTGAACTACAATTCAGGATGTTACATAACTTAGTTTGCTGGACACATCTATATAGCTATACTGGTTATGCTCTGATATGTTCCTAGTGTTTAACCGATATAGATGTTTTACAATATCATATATAAGTAGTGCTGTCAGTCTAAAAGATTCATCTTATCTTGAATTTCATGATCTACTAGTAGGGTTCTTATTTTTATACTCATCAATCAAATCTTCATTTGTGTTCTTGAATTATTATAAGAATAACATTCTTTTCTTGCTCTTGCCATTCTTGTTCTTGTCCCAGGACAAGCAAGGGGGACAAATAGGCTTGGTGCTAGATTGTGAATGGGCCGAGGCTAATTCGGATAAAATTGAAGATAAAGCTGCTGCAGCAAGACGTCTTGATTTTCAGCTTGGATGGTAGTTCCCCTTAATTATTGTTATGTCTCACAAAATCTTGTTATTGCAGCTTCTTGGTGATGTAACATCTTAATTGAAAACATGTACGAGGATGATGTTTACACAGATATGAAACCACAATTCACACGAAATTCTTTTCATAAATTTGAATGAAGTAAAGTTTTTGAATCTTAAGTTCTCGATATACATATGAAACATTATTTACGTATTCATGATGTACAATGTAAAACTTCTTAAAACTTAAGTGTTATTTTTTTATCAATTACCTAAGTAGTGATATTATATTATACATGAATTTTAAATTATTTATGGATATTGTAGTTTGCAACGACCATTTCCTCTCTCTCTCTCTCCCTCCCTCGCGCGTGCGCACACTCAAACATAGACATGCATACATATTTTCCATACAAAGACATTAATCTGCATGATGAATAAAGCCTCCCCTCTACATATCAGACCTTCATAACTTTATTGGATCACCTAAAGAAGTAACAGTTGAAGGGATTTTGAGTTAGTGAACTTGTAATTTAACAGTTTGGAGATAGAATACAATGTCATACAAGAAAGGATCAGTTTTCATTCATAGATTAAAATGGATGAAATGATAAGATTATCCACAATCAATGACAAGATTAGAATGTCTCTCTCTTTTTCTTTCATCGTGGTCTCTCTCTAGAATGTCTCTCTCTCTCTCTCTAGACTCGGATGAATTTCAAAATTTGAATTTTTGAAAGTTTTTTCTGCGATCGGTGGCGCGGCTGGTGCTGCGCGTTAGGGTTCGGCGTATGGAACGCAGTTTCTCTTTTGAAGCCAAAACCTTCTGCCTTTCGGCAAAGGTTGGGTGTCCTAACCTTCGTCTGGAGGAGAGGAGAAAAGGTTTCGTGGGGTATATTTACGCGAGCATTCGGTGTTCGTCGTGGTTGGTGGAAACGGTGGAAGCGGCGATTCAGGTTCAGGTGAAGGAAGAAATTGCCAAATCTTACCGTGAGGGTGATAAGGCCACGATGGTCCACGGGGGAGGTAATAAGGCCGGAAGGTTCTTGGAGGTATCGGTGTTGGCTGAGGGTGGTCGTAAGGGAGTCATTTGGCTTCCGGAGGGACGTTTTGGGAGGGGCTGGCGGCGTTTCGCGGGAGAGCTTCGGCAACTGATGTCGGCACAGATCAAGTCGGATGGTACGGCGGAGTCGGGGGTTCCATCTTCGGCGGGGTTTCTAATGGATGGTCCTTCTTTGGGGGTCGATTCCGGGAGGTCTTTCGTGGATGTCCTTCGATCTTCTCCGGGCGTTGAGGCGAGAGCAGTTGAGTATCCGAGGTCTCTCGATTTGCTTCCGGGGTCGTCTTGGTGGGATTCGGAGTATGACGGTTTGGGGTTGCGGTCTGCCGTGGATTGCTCTGCGTTGGAGAGCTTGTCTTCTCCTCTGGCGGAGGCGGCTGGTTCAGTGAGTTTGAGGAAGAAGAAGAAGGGCAAGATCGGTATTAGTGGATTGATGAGGCTTCTAGGGCAAATCCAACGTAAGTTGGACTGGGTCTGTGCAGGGGTTGTCTCGAAGCCCAATCGCAGGAGTAAAAGGGCTCGTTTTTTGGGCCTATCAACTTCTGCTTTGGGTTGTGATTCCGGGTCGGTCTTTGAAGTGGGTTTGGGTCAAAATTTGGATCCGGTTCAGCACTTGGATCCGGATTTCTCAGATCCAGTCCATAACTCTTTCTCATTACCTTTGGAGTCTGTATCGGCTGGGATTCCTCTAGCCTCTGAAGAGTGTTTGGAGCCGTTTGCTAGGTCTTCTTTGAGTTTGCAGGTTACCGGTTTGGATTCCGGCGATGGGTCTTCCCCGGCAGTGTTCTCTCTCTCTCCGGTGCGAGTTTTGGGCGAGATTGTTGGGTCTGCCGGTGACGGGTCCTCTCAGGGGGCTACTTTTTCCCTTTCTGCGGAGGCTGTACCGGCGAGCACGTTGCGCAGGGACTGGGAGGGCTCTCTTTCTTCGATGCCTGAAATCTGCCGGGGTGCGTCTGTGTCTTCGGAGATTTCTGATTCGGCTCGTCTTTCTATTCTCAAGGAGGCCTTCGCTGTTCCTTGGGAGGTGGACTCTCCGGCGAGCTCTTGCAGGGATAGGGAGGTTCCTTTTTCGGGGGAGGAGGAGCTGGTTGTTCGTCCTTCTTCTCCGGAGAAAGGTTTGTTTCGTCGTGGGTTCTTGAGTCCGAGAGCTGTCTCTCCCGCTCCGGTGGTGTTGAAGGATTCTTTGTCTTCTAAGGGAAAGGACCCTGTTCTGGTTCCCTTTGCGCCGGTGGAGGTTCAAGCTGGCTGTTTTCTTTCCCCTGCTACTACCTCATTGTTCTCGTCGCAGGGATGCACTTCACTCTCGACTACTTCCCTTCTCGATGGGGCGGCTGAGATGGGGAGGAGTCTTAGCCGTCCTTTTCCTCGCATGACAGAGAATGGTACTCCCATTTACTCCTCTAAATCCTCGTCCCAACTGTTTTATACCCGGAGGGGGAAGGAAAAAGTCGCAAAGCAGCTGCATAAGAACAAGGATCTGCTTGCTGAGGTTGAAGTTTCTGCCCCTAAGGTTGAAGTTTCTGCTTCTAAGGTTAAGGGGTTGAGGGAGCACAATAATCTGGATTGCTCCATCTCTCCGGTGAAGGGCCGGCGTCGGCGGGGTTTTTTGGGATCGAAAAATGCTTTTTCTTTTCCCCCTGAGGTGCACTAGGGTTCCACCTGAGGTGCACTAGGGCTTTTCTTGGGGTTTGGTTGGGTCTCTTGTATTCCCCTTTGGATGGGTGTTTGGTTTGATTGGGTTTTTCTGGGTTTTTGATTGGTTTGTTTGGGTTTTTTCTGGGTTTTTCTGGGTGTTTTGTTTGGGTTCCTTTGTATACTTTATTGTGTACTTAGAGGCGCTTTGCGCTTTTTTTGATATATACTACATTACTTATCAAAAAAAAAATGACAAGCAATTTTACTAGTATGTAGGATTATTGCATGTCTGTCATACATCATACACATAATTTACTTCAGAACTCCCGAATTTACATAACTGAATGTTATACTACCTTTGGGCAAGATATCAATCATTTCAATTGTAACTTTCATGTGGTAGACCACAAAAATGTAAAACTCTCATGTTCATAGAAGGTATGGAAAGTTTGTGGCCATCTTGGAGAGATTAATAAAAATTCTGGTTGGACCCTTTGATAGATGAAAATTTATGCCAAAAATAATGATGGAATATGTAAGTTGCACTAGTTGGGTTCTTTTGGCATGAGGTTAGAACTTCTAGAAACAATTGAAAGTCATATTGTACTGGGTTTCACCTAGCAGCTGACTCTGCTTTCAGCTATGATTATGTTTGTTTGAGTATATTTTTACTATTCTGAGATCCTTTCTTCTTGCCTTTCATTATTATTTGAGATACTGCTAATGCTGGGACAGGTTCTTGCATCCAATATACAATGGAGACTATCCTGAGACTATGCGTGAAAGACTTGGAGATCGACTTCCTAAATTCTCAGAGGAAGAGAAGGAGTTAATTAGGAACTCGATAGACTTCCTTGGTCTAAATCACTATACATCGAGGTTTATTGCTCATGCAACAGATGGCCTTGAAGAAGGTGATTTCTATAAGGCACAAGAGATGGAAAGAATTGGTAAACACTGCCACTGCTTGTTAACATTTCCTAAATTTTTTCTCCTGAGCTATTAATGTGTAATAGAAAAGCTTCTTCTAATCTCTATTTCTTGCTTTATTATCAGTTGAATGGGAAGGGGGAGAGGTAATTGGTGAGAAGGTATGAATCTTCTCTCTCTCTCTCTCTCTCTCTCTCTATAATACACACTACAGATCATATCTATAAATTGTCTCTTGTCTACTGAGATTTTATTTGTGGCAGGCAGCATCAGAATGGCTTTATGTGGTTCCTTGGGGCATTCGCAAGGTTCTCAATTACATAGCACAGAGATACAATAATCCACCAATATATGTTACTGAGAACGGTACACTCTGATTCTTGCAATCAAAATAAACATGGTTTGATACTTTCAATGGTTTTTGTTATATTTGGTATAGATGCACGTGTAGTTGCTAATTGGGTGTCTTGAGGTGACTTTCCTAATATGACAACACAGGAAAAGCATTAGCCCGATTGGTACTATCACTCCAAAAGTACTAGTTAAATTACAATTAAAGCCCTTTAAAATCACTTACAAAGTCCATTATCATCTACTAAGGAACCAATGTGAGACTTAGCATCCATGTAGCACCATCACAATCCACTCACCCAATGCAAGACTTAACTTTCCAGGTCGTCACAATCTCCCTCACTTAAATCTACGTCCTCGTTTGGGCCTAGGTCACGATGCAGTGCCCAAGCGCTACATAGTGTTAGTATGTTGTTGTGATATCATTTGTCAACACTAGAAAAAGCGTTAACCATATCTGACTATCACTTTAAAAAGACTAATCAAGTTGCAATTGACCTTAGTAAGGAACCAATGTCGGACTTGACAGCCATATAACGTCATCACAATCTACTCACCTAATATGAGATTTAACTTTATCGGATGTCACAATTTGTCACGACCCAAAGAAAGCACTAGTTACATCTGTGCTATCACTCCAAAAAGACTAATAAAGTCACAATTTGAGCTCTTTAAAATTACTTATAAAACCCAATCTCGTATAGTAAAGAACCAATGTGGAACTTAACTTATAGGATGTTACAGTCTCCTCTACTTAAATCCCTAACGAGAATGTCAGGACTCACCTCACGTTGCAGTGCTTTAATGCCACATGGGGTTACTAAACTAGTTTTGATGCCATTTGTCATGACTCAGGGAATCCAAAAAGACTAGTCAAGTTACAATTGGAATTCCATAAAATTATTTATAAAGTTTAATCTTACCTAGTAAAAAACCAATGTGGGACTTTACTTTCCAGGATATCATATAATATATTACTTTTTCACTTTAAAGGAATAGTGAAAAGCCATGTGACTTGAACAGAACTAGTTGCTTAGTTAGTAAGACCACTTTGGTAAGCAAAATTCTAGTACATAGGCATGGTTGCTTACAAGACAAAAGCTAGCTTCTAGATGTGTTTTTTTTTTTTTTTTGCTGATAGCTTCTAGATGTTACATATAGAGGAAGCAGCCTTCTCGAAGAGCACATAGTTGATATGATCAAGAAATGAAATTTGGGATGACAAGATCTCTGTTTATTGGTCTGGCTCAGATTATGGTGGTTAAAAGGCATTTAATTATGGGGCAGTGCTTCTCTGTAACTCTTTCTCTGCCACTTACAGGAATGGATGACGAAGACAGTGACACTTCCCCACTTGATGGGATGCTAGATGACAAATTGAGAGTTGTTTACTTTAAGGGATACCTAGCTGCAGTAGCTCAGGCAATCAAGTGGGTTACTTTCTACCATTATATCATATTGTGTTTCAATTTCTTCCATATAAATAAATGGTCCATTCTTAGCCTTTGCTCTGACTACATGGTAAATTGTGCTATAAATATGCCTGCTAATGGTTCCTATTTGGGTACATGTGCATTGAGAGAGAGAGAGAGAGAGAGAGAGAGAGAGAGAGAAGTTTTATTACGAACTGTCATTTATTATTCTACTAAATGAAAGCATCACCTCTGAATTTTATGTTCATGCTGAAATAGATGAGCAGTTGGAGATTGCACTTGGTGAACCGAAAACCTCTCAAAGACAATTGCATACATGCATACTTAGAACCTTTTTTCAACCTTGACATTTAATTGATATACATTGGGAAGATGTAATTGATGGCAATAAGCACTGATTCTTTTGATATGAGGCTCTACAATGGCATTATATTGGCATGAGTTGGGCATAATTAGTCTTTTTTAACTTTGAATAGTAAATTATTGTTTCCTCTTAAGTTGGCCCTTGGCATAGTTATGAGGTTAGCTTGCATCTCACTCTGTTTGTATATGAATGTGTGAGTTGTTGTGAATACATGATGAATTAGAGGTGATATTCCAAAAAGTAGAGATAATTAATTTAATTTAATGTTGTTTATATGTTGTATGGACAGGGATGGAGTTGATGTGAGGGGATATTTTGCATGGTCATTGCTGGACAACTTCGAGTGGGCTCAAGGTTATACCAAGCGTTTTGGCTTGGTTTACGTGGATTACAAGAATGGACTCTCTCGCCACCCAAAATCTTCTGCTTATTGGTTCCTACGGTTCCTGAAAGGCAGTGAAGGGAAAAAAGACTAATTAATTGGCTGCTATCAACACTTAATTTCCAAACCTGTGTTTGCTTGACCTTTTTTTATAGCCTATTTTGAACTTATTCTGGGGTGGTGTACTTTATATCTATCCTAACTAGCATTATAGAAAATCTGTCCTATATCTATTTGCTGACATGGATGGAGCTTATTTGCATCTTTGCCGAGGGTTTATGGGTTGATATAGCATGAAATCAAAATGAAAGGATTGGTTTGGCTGGCCAAGCAGCACACCACCACCAGAACTGCTCTCCGTCTTTGTCAAACCCTAACCTCACTCTCCAGCCTCTATTGCTCTCTCTTTGCAGTTCCTACAATCTCTGCTTTTTTAATCCCCACGTCCACGCCATCGCAACCCTGAACCACCAGCAACCAATCTCTATCGTTCAGATTGATGACCGTCAAGCTCTCCTTGGCCTGCTCAACCTACTACAACAACAAAGAGATCGGTGTGGACACCATATTGTTCCAAGGGTGTGATTACAACCATTGGCCCATTGTAGTGTGTAAGTATCATCCTAATGGGTAAATGCTAAGTTACTAACTTTAGTTAAGTGCTAACTAATTATTTAGTACATAACTATATCACTATATTGAATAGTTAGTATATATGTAACTAAGTATTAACATATTACAGAGTAAATACTAAATATAGTTAAGTGTTAACTAAATAGTTGATACTATTGACTAATTATATCATATTTAACTATATAACTATAATACTCGACCTTTAATCAGGATTAGACTAGAAAAGTATTGGGATGGATTCTAAACGTGGGAGGTGGAACTTTGGACTTTTACTTGGAATTTTTGCTAGGAGATTTTTTTTTAAAAAATAAATAATATTGGACATCTCAGCCCAGCTTATCCTTTTAGCTCAGTTATAAGAAAAACATTACGCCGCTTGGTCTCAACTTTCACCTAGGGGTGTCAATACGGGCGGTTAAAAACTGTCTACTAACCGCTAACCAGTATAACCGTTTAACCGTTTAACCATATTAACCGCTAATCGCCAAACCTCTATAACCGCCTAACAGTTAGCGGTTAGCGGTTATTGGGTTTACTAACTGTAACCGGTAACCGGTAACCGCCTTTTTATATAATATATTTTTATAATTATAATTATAAAAATATTTATACATATTATGTTGATCATTAAATCATAATTTTTTTTAAAAAATAATTAAATCACAATTTGAGTATTAATATATTATCACTATAATTTATATGATTATATCATATAATCACTTGATCATTAAATCACAATTTTTTAAAAAAATAATTAAATCATAATTTGAGTATTAATATATTATCACTATAATTTATATGATTATATCATATAATCACAATTTTTTTTTTAAAAAAAATAATTAAATCATAATTTGAGTATTAATATATTATCACTATAATTTATATGATTATATCACATGATCAATTGATCATTAAATCATTTGATTATATAATAACAAACTATACATATATAATATGACATAACTCATAAGTATACCAATTCATACTAATACAACAATTAAATATCTAGAGACTTATTTCTAATGTATGTTATAAGCTTATAAGTCTATATATGTTATAAGTCTATATAAGTCTACATATGCATATGAATAATATAAATGTATAATATCAATACTTAATCATATGATTCAATGACAATTCAAATGCTTTATTCAAGATTTCAAGTTAATCATATTATTAATGTACAATGATGATCTAATTCATATAATATCAAATTAAGTAATTGATATTGAATTAAACAATGACCAATGTATTACTTATAAACACAATTTAAGTATTAATGTATTATCATTATATGTTGTGATAGTTGTCTGAATTCTGAACTTTTTTTTATATGTTTGTTTTTTTTTTTTTTTCAAAAAAAAAAAGAAAAAAAAAAAGTTAACCGGTTATGATTTAATATTTAAGAAAATCTTTTAAAAGTATAAGTAAATGTAAATTTTGGGTCAAATATTTTTGATTTTTCAATATGGGCTCTTTTTATAGCAATTGGGCCCAAGAAGACACTAAAAAAAAAATGAGGGTAAAAAAAAGCCAAAAAACGCCAAAAAAAAGCCCGAAAAAGAAGTCAAAAAGGCCCAAAAAGCCTTAAAGAAAGCAAAAAAAAAGTCCAATTTTAAAAAAGCGGTTAGCGGGCAGTTATCTATTTCACTAACCGCTAACCGGCGGTTAGCGGTTAGTGAAATATACTAACCGCTAGGGCAGTTACGGTTAGCGGTTATTGACAATAACCGCTAACCGTAACCGTTTTGACACCCCTACTTTTACCTCTGACAATCTAGAAACCCAGAGAGAGAGAGAGAGAGAGAGAGAGAGAGAGAGGGGCTAAGGAAGGAAAATCTTGAGATTGCCCTCAAGCGAAGTAACACCCCACTCTAATCTCTTCTCTACTATCCTTTCAAGCATGTTTCTCCCGAATTTATTGTAGCATTAGATTATGTTTTGTTAGTAGTTAAAGCTCATATGTTGGATATTATGAGTTGAGTGATGAGTATTGATAAATTAGGTCATGTTTAAGCAAAAGTTAATAGTTTCGTTGTGATAACTCTTCTGGCTAATGGGTTTAATATTGATCTTCATGGTTTGTTGTTGTATGAGAAGATTAATGATGTGTTAGCAAGTTAATAATTATTCACATAAATTTTTGTGCATCGACGTGTTATTTGTGGTTAGGATAATGTTATTTAGGATTTCTTGTTATATTTGCTAAGGAGGTGTGGGTTTGGGGGGATTTTGGTGCTCATGGATAGAACATTGCATTTCTTCGATGCGGTTCTCGATTCTGGTCAATGGTTCTCCTAATGATTTTTTTAGCAGTTCCAGGAAATTGAGATAAGGGGACTTCATGTCTCCTCTATTGTTTGTTTTTGTGATGGAAGCTTTGAGCAGGATGATTTCGGCGGCAGTTAATAAGGGGCTGCTAGAAGGCTTCAAGGTCGGTAATACTACGTTCTCTCACATTTTCTTTGCTCATGATACCTTGATTTTTTGCAATGCTATGCCCGCCCAATTACGCTATTTGCGGAGTTTATTTTTGTTGTTTGAAGCTGCCTCCGGTTTGAAGGTTAACTTGGCTAAGTCAGTGTTAATTCAAGTGGGGAAATGTGGAGCAAGTGGGCATGTTTGTCGGTATTCTAGGGTGTGGGGTTGCCTCTTTGCTAGTAAAGTACCTTGGTATGCTGTTGGGGGCCTCTTATAAGGCTAAGCATATTTGGGATGGAGTTATTGAGAAGCTAGAACATCGGTTGGCCGGTTGGAAAATGTTGTATTTGTCGAAGGGTGGCATGGTCACGCTTATCAAGAGCACTCTCGCTAACTTGCCTACTTATTATTGAGTGTCGCGATCTAGAAGATGGTGCCTACTTGCTTTTTTTGGTGTTTATGGAGTGAGAGAAATAATAGGTGTTTTGAGGACTTGGAGGGGTCCTTGGAAGACATATTATCCTCTTGCTTTCATACATTGTACCTTTGGACTGTTGTGCATTCTTTCTGGTGTCAATTAGTTACGATGATTTTCTTATTCGCTTTTCCCTTTCTAGTTAGGTGATCCTATTGTATACTCCCAGTATACTTTGGAGCGCCTTTACACCTTCAATAAGACTGGTTATTACTTATCAAAAAGATAATGTTAAGTAGATTGACGTCTTAGATCATGTTCAGAGTAGATAAAGTAAGGACCATTTGTTTGAATGCGAGATTTTGACAAACTGTGGAATGTTCAGGAGGGTAGTTGAATGATCAGAGATGAATGTTCGACAAATACCTGAACGATTGATGGCCAGATACAATGACCATTTTGCCCCTAAACTGGCTTAATGGTATTTTCGTCTAGAGAGGGAGCTGATGTTAGATCCTTTTAAAGATTTCGAGGGCAGTGAGCACCGAGAGTCATTCGAAAGATTTACACGGCCAAGGAGAGTAAAACTCACATAGATACTTGTTATTTAAAAGTTATGCATAGTAATATTATTTTATGTATCAAACATGAAGTACATTTTAGAATAAGATGGACTTCCTTTTGGTTAAAATGAGTAGTGAATAACGAAATTATGAAATATACAAGTTTTGTAAATGCATGCATGCAAAAGATCTATGAACAATTGGATCGTATGACATGGTACACCATAATGTGCAGGATAACGACCATGAGCTTACTGTTACTATTTTATAGGTTAACTCTTTGGTCAAAGAGATTTATTTTTATTGCTTGGCCTTGGATCCAATAATTTTATAGGTGACCGACGCACCATGAATGGATGGGGTCACAACTACGACTTTGTTAATGGTGTGGATAGGGTTGTAAATGAACCAATCTGTTCGACAACCCACTCGATACTCGCTCGATTAAACTCGACTCGAATTAAAGCTCGGTACTGTACAAACCCACTTGATTAGTAAGTGATACATTCTCGACTTGCTTCACGAAACTCGATAGGGCTCTCGAGCCTAGCTTGTTTACTGCTCGACTTGACTTGTTCACCTGACTCGATTAGGGCTCGCAAGCCAAGCTCATAGTGTGAATCTTACACCGTTCGCCATAAAGGTAATGTCCCTAAATCTTCAAGGCATAAACCACTGTTGCTAACCCCAAGTTATGAGTAAGATAGTTCTTCTTATGATCCTTCAACGGCCTTGAGATATATGCTACTACTTTGCCTTCTTGCATTAACACACACCCTACCCTAATCCTTTAGAAGATACATCAGTATAGATTGCATAACCAATAAATTCTGTGGGTAAGTTGAGTACTGGCACAATCATTGATCTTTGCTTTAATTCTTGAAAACTTGCTTTGAATTCATGCTCCATACATAACGGGCATTATTCCTTGTGAAAGCACTAAGGGGCCTTCATAAAGCAGAGAATCCTTCAATGAATCTCTGGTAGTAGCCAGCTAAACCCAAGAAAATCCTAATTTATTGGATGTTCGTTGGTCGCTCCCATTCCGCAATGGCCTCAATCTTCTTCGAATCCATTGAAACTCTTTTATAAATCACATGCCCTAGAAATGATACTTATTCCAACCAAAACTCACACTTCTTGAGCTTGGCAAACAACTTCTTCTCCATCAATACATCTAACTGTCTTCAAGTGTTCATCGTGCTCAGGATAATTAGCTGAGTAGACTAATATATCATGAATGAACAAGACAACAAAGAGATCAAGATATTTATAGAATACTTGATTTACCGAGTCCATAAACACCGACGAGGCATTTGTCAATCCAAACGGCATAACTAAGAACTCAAAGCTATTCCTTTAATTCTATTAACTCTCCTAAAGCCATACGGTAAGGTGCCTTGTGAATAGGCTGAGCTCCAAGCACCAACTCAATGGCGAATTCTATTTCATGATCACGAGGAAGTCATGCAGCCTCAGCAAAAACATTCAAATGATGATGTACTACTAGAATGTCCTCCAACTTTTGTTAGACTTCCAATTTAGTTACAACATAAGCCAAGTACACTTAAGCACCCTCCCTAACACTCTTACTTGCTTGAATTGCACAAATAAGGGACAGAGTAGCTCGTACTCGAGACCCGCGAAATCCAAACTCCTCGACACCATAAGGTCGGAACACCACCTTTTTCTTTCAACAATCAATACTTCAAAGCCAATCCAGTCCCATAACAACATCGAAGCCAAGCATACCGAACACTGCTAGTCTGTATACCCGTGAATGCTGTTTCCCACACTCTGCATTGTGGGGGGCTCATGGAAATGTTGTTAGGTTTTAGTTTAGCCTTATTTAATGATATTTCTTGCAATTCTTTTTGTGTTTAAAACTTTTGGGAATAGCACTTAGGTTTTCAGGGGTTTTGAAGAACTTTTTGTTTTCCCGTCACGAACCCCGTCTGAACGGGACATGTAACGAGACTGTGTGATCAACTTATTGTTTCCTCGTCATGAGTTCCGTTAGGATAAGACAAGTAACAAAGAGTTACTGTTTACTCGTCACGAGTTCCGTTAGGACGAGACATGTAACGGGATCAAGGCTGAAGCTAATGTTTCCTTGTAGAAGTTGCATAAGGACGGGGATGTAATGGGATTGCAACTGAAGCTATTGTTTCCTCGTCAGGACGGGACATGTAATGGGATCAATGTTGGACTCCCTGTTTTCTCGTCAGATGGTGTATTGGGACAGGACATGTGATGAAGATGTGACATTTGTTCTTTCCGTCATAACGAAATTACTATCTTGTTAGGACGTGGAGTTTTCAGATCTATGATTTGTTCATCCCAGCTTAATGAGAAATGTATCCCATTAGGACGTGAAGAGTAAAATATTTCTCTTATAAAAATATTTTCCTGTCACTGTTTACTGTATACTTTTTGGGAAGATTTTTCTTTGTGCAGTCTCAATAGTTCTCTTTGAGCGCTGTGTCTTTGGAGTGTTTGTTCAAGAGAGGACGTGATAAAGCTTCGGGCTATCATTTGCTCTTGCTTGATGTTTTGCCTGTTCGTTTAACTAGACAAAGATTGTTGCCTTGGTTACTTGAAGAAAAAATTCTACTGAAAGGTCGGTGAGGAAATGCACTCCGTGAAGATGGTCAGGATGGAAACAAGTTGGGAAACTTGTAGTTCTTATTAAGAGCATGTTTGGGTCTGCGATTGCAAACCCCAAACGTGCGTTTGCGTTCAAAAACGCGCTTTCAAGAAAAAAATTAGTTGTTTGGGTTTCTTTTAATAAAACGCTTTTTCTCCTCTGAGAAGCCGAAAACTACGTTTAGTCCAAAGCTCAAATTTGAGGCTTTCGACAAACGCACTTCCAACTCTCAACGCACGCCGCAATTTCATCACACCTTGCCAAAAATATCCAAAACAATTTCATGTAATTACAAAAATATTGATATATATGCTTCTTTTTTTCCATACTCTAGGTCGTCTTTTGTGAATTTGAGTGCTGCAATGTGCAAACCCTTCTGCGAATTTGAGAACTGGATTTTGAGGTGAGTTCACTTTCTCTTTTTGGGTCTCGGTTGCCATTAATATACGAACAAGCTTCAAGATGGGTTTTACGGTTTTAGAGAGAGAAATATAGACGAGGGTTTGGAGTTCACGACTGTGAGAGAAAGATTAGGGTTCTTGGACAGATTAGATGAAGAACATCACGACTGAGAGAGAGAATTGACCCTTAATTTGGCTGAGAAAAAAAATTGAGAGGAGAAGTTATGCTTTTTTTCAGGGGAAACCTTGGATTTGAATGGGACAAGACATGGCATGTGGCAGCACTGGCAGGGGAAACCTTGGTTTCACCCACGCGTGCTGCGAGGAAACCCTTGCCCCTCGCACGGCTGCACATGCCATTTTTTTTATAAGAATTCTTTTTTCTTTAATTCAATCTTTTTTACTTCTTTTCATTAATTTATTTAATTTTTGTAATTTTTTTATTTATCTATTTATTTATTTGGGGAAACTTCACTAAGGACCCCCAAACTTCCACTCGTTTTGAAATATCCCCCCCTGAACTTCAAAATCTCTCAACTTAGTCCCCTGAACTTTCAATTGCTTTCAATTTGGACCCCTTCGTCAGATTTTAAATATCACATGACGTTTATACCCGACTTTTGTATAAAATTCAAACTTCTAAAACGTTTTTTTATTTAAAAAAAAAAACAAAAATCAGGGATATTTTGGTCTTTTCATAAATTTTTAACGGCTAAAATTAACGGAATGGTCCAAATTGAGAGCAATTGAAAGTTCAGGGGACTAAATTGAGAGATTTTGAAGTTTAGGGGGGTATTTCAAAACGAGTGAAAGTTTGGGGGTCCTTAGTGAAGTTTCCCCTATTTATTTTTTATGTTTTATGCAAGTGTGTTTATTATTCTCAATAACATTATATGTCCTTTATGGTCTTTTTTGCAAACAAAAGCACTTTTGTAGTTTGGTTACCAAACATCAATAACTTTAAAAAAGCACGGCAGACATGCAGTTACCAAACATATAACAACTTTTTAGTTGAAGCGCTTTTGACTAAAGCTTTACATCCAAAAGCTCTACATTCAAAAGCTCTATTTCCCACTGCAATACCAAACAAGTCCTAAGTCTAGAGGTCCTCAAGGTTGTGAGTATCGCCTATTCTTTAACTCGAAATCTTCATTTAGTGATTTCCCGGGTTCGGCTGCTTCGTAGTGGTTTTTACCTTTGATGTGTTCAAAGGGTTTTCCACTTCGTAAACAAACTTTGTGTTGTGTTTGTGACGTTGTTTTAATTCTGTTGTGCATGTTTTATTTTTGTTCTATAGCTTAGTTCCTTACTTTGTTTATTTGGTGATTAGAGGTAGAACTCGATCCTAGTAATCTTTTAATTGGTATCCAAGTGGGTTAGCTCAGTTTTTGACTCACGTCTTGAGCGTGTTCATTGACTTCATTATGGAGCCAAATACTTCGTTTTCTAATGCCCTTCCCATTTTCAATGGGAGTGATTATGCTCATTGGAAGGTCCGTATGAAGGCCTACTTGAAAGAGCTTAATGACAATATATGGATTATAGTTGAAAAAGGGTTTGACAAACCAGTTGGTGATTTTGATAAGTGGAGTAAAGAAGATACGGTGAAGAGCAACTGGAATAACTGAGGTTTAAGCTGCATCTTCAACTGCGTGTCTCTATATGAGTTTCGAAGGATCACTTTGTGTGAGACCTCGAAGGAAGCTTGGGAGATTTTCGAGAAGACCCATGAAGGTTCAAAAGGGGTGAGGAAGGCTAAACTTCAAATGTTGACGTCTTGGTTTGAGACTGTGAACATGAAGGAAGATGAAACATTTGGTGAATTTTACACTAAATTGAGTGAGATTATGAACTCCATGCGAGGGCTTGGTGAGAGAGTTACTGAAGTTAAAGTGGTGGAAAAAATTCTTTGATCACTTTCTTCTCGTTTTGATCCTAAGATAACTGCTATTGAAGAAAGCAACGATGTTGAGTTGCTGGATGATGATGAACTGGTAGGTTCTCTAATAGCCTATGAGAGCAAGAGATTCTCTCCCAAAGCAAAGAACATTGCTTTGAAAACCTCCAAGAAGGAAAAGGAAGTGGTTCATAAAGAATTCAGTGACGATGAGTCCTTTGATTCTGAACCAACAGCTATGCTAAATAAGAACTTTCAAAAGTATCTGAAGCATGCTAAAAGGACTGGAAGAAGATCTTTAGAGCTGCTATCTAAAGGAGAATCTCAGAGGGATTCAAGAGATAAATCCTACAGAGACAAGAAAACCTACTTTCCTCAATGATATGAGTGTAAGAGATTTGGTCACATCAGGGCTGACTGTGGAAACTTGAAGAATGCTAAGAAAAATGCCATGAATGCATCTTTGAGTGATGAATCAGAGTCAAATAACTCCGATGACCAAAAATGTAAGAAGGTTATTCACATGGCATTTCCAGCCACTATTCAAGGTTCCAGTGATCCTACATTAGTAGGTGTTGGTGGTGAGTCATATGAAGAGGAATCTGATGAAAGATCAGTGAAAAGTAGTAATCATCTTGTTTCCTATGATACCCTTTGTAACACCCCTGCTCCAAGTGGTATGATATTGTCCGCTTTGGGCCAAGCCCTCACGGTTTTATTATTGGGTTTACAACTAAAAGGCCTCACACCATTTAGAGAGTATATTTCATATAAACACATCATCTTTTCCATGCCCAGGCAATGTGGGACATCGCAATCACCGCCTTTTAGGACTCAGCATCCTCGCTGGTAAACCTCATGAGGTTTGTGCATGCTCCCCCCATTTCAGGCTGGGCTATGGCTCTGATACCATATGTAACACCCCTGCTCCAAGTGGTATGATATTGTCCGCTTTGGGCCAAGCCCGCACGGTTTTATTATTGGGTTTACAACTAAAAGGCCTCATACCATTTAGAGATAGTATATTTCATATAAACACATCATCTTTTCCATGCCCAAGCAATGTGGGACGTCACACCCTTCTCAGAAATTGCATAGATGCTAGGAAGAAGTGCAAGGAAGTCCTAAAGCAACTGACTATAGTTGAAGAGGAAAACATTTCTCTTCAAAATTTGCTGGACTCAGCATACGAGGCTAAAAAATCCCTAAAGGTAGAAAATAATTCATTGACTACCAAATTGTTTGATGCTAACAAAATTTGTGCGAGTTTGCAGGATGAAAATCAGTTTTTGATGAACATAATGGATGGAATCAATGGATCAGAAGATGACCAGAAAGAGGACTCTATCAATGAATCCCCTTCATCTAAACTCAATACCATTCTGAGCTTACAAAAGTCGTTCGGTGATAAAAATGGAATTGGATATTATAAAAATGCCTCTACTTCAAGAAGTGTGGTAGCTCCAAATAAATTGATAAACTTCATTCCTGCTTCACATGTTGTGTTAAGTAGACTTGAAAATAATGACAAGGATAAGGGTAGAATTACTAACATGCCTCCAAGTTTTCCGGGAATGAGAGGGTCCAGTGGACAAATCTCTCATGCTCCTATGAGGAGAATTCCTTTTCAGACGAAAGTCCCCACTAGTCATTTTTGTGGCAAAATAAGTCATATCCGACTTCACTGCAACCGTCTCTCTCATAGATCTCCAATTAGGGAGAACTCTAATGCTTATGAGATTGAGACACACAATGACCCTTTTAACCAAATCATTTCCTTTATAAAGGACATTACCTTTAGGTTGGACAAACCTGAAGTTAATCAGGGTCCTATCTAGATTGGGTTTGGGTTACATGGCTAGTTCTCCTTGCGTATTGTGATATTATATGTTCTAGCTCATGTATTGTGTATTCCAGTGACTTCATTTCTGTGTTTATTCAGTTGTTTCTTATTGGTTCCTTCTGTGAAAACCCTGAAGATGTGTTCCTTGAGTCAAGATAGCATTCATCCTCCTTATTTTATATTTTGTTGGTTTTTTTCCCAAATTCATGGAGTGAGATGCTTCTCTTGTCTAATTGACTCTATGTGAACATTGTTGGACTGTTCCGTTGCATTTGAGATGATTCCTTAAGTAAGTTTTTGGTTGTCAATCTGTCTAAGGCATTTCTCTTAAAAAACATGTTTCAAAAACGAGGATATTTTTTTTACCAAGTGTCTCATGTCTCCTCAGTTTGAAACTCTGTTTTTGATCTTTTACAAATTGAACCCAATGTCTGATTTCTCAAATGTTCATGGCATCACCTCCTACAATGACAAGCAAGCTGATCAAAGATTATGTGTTCCCTCTAAATTGTGAATTTCAAATGATGATCTGCTTTTTGATTCTCGTAGAAAAAGCCAGTGTTTATACATTGCGGTAAAAGGTGAAACAACCAAGGGATTGATTCTTCATCTAATAAATGTCTTGGACAATTGAGGAGGAATGGGTGCGTGACTTTTTGCTCAAGAATTAGAAAAGATGGGTTTGACTTTTATTTCTTTTATTAAAATCAATCTGTGACAATTGGTTTGATTCTGATAATTAATTAGGATATTACTTCTAAGCAAAATTACCAATCCTCGGGGGAATGATCTTCTATTTGCCTCCTATACTATCGTTTTGATATTGTGCACTTGCAAGTAAAACGCATCAAATATTCGTCTATTAATTTAGGTGGGTATTTGGCACAACAAGTTTTTGGCGTCATTGCCAGAGATTGCGTTAAATTTTGTTTAGAAATGTTTCCTTTAGTTTAATTCATTTTCTTTAAATTTCATTAGTTTTTTTGTTTCTATTTAAATTTCATTTTGTTTAAATTTATTTATTTATTTATTTTTCTATTTTTGTCTCCTGTTTCTACATTTCTGTCTGCAACAATGTGATCAAGCGCATAGGCCAGTGCGATCGAGCACACATCTGGACAACAGTACTGAAGCTGTTGTGATCTCTATTATGTTCTTCGCTGCGGTAGTACGATCGCGCACCTAATCCAGAAAGATCAAGGGCACCTCCAGACAGCAGTACTGAAGCTTCTATAATTTTTGAATATGATTTTGTTCTTTTTCATGCAGGGTCGTCGATCTCAGAATTTGACCATTATTCCATATGATCCAGAAATTGAACGGACCATTCGACAAAGGCAAATAGACAAATTCGAAATAGAAGAAGAATTCGAAGTTGAGGTAAACATGGAAGAAGAACATGTTAAGAATCCACCACTGGTGCGAAGACCTATGAAGAGTTCTTTCATTCCCCAATACCTCAACCAGCCAGCATGCATTAATTTCCAGCCCATTGTGCAGAGCAATTACAAATTGCCTCCGCTTATGCTCAATATGGTCTCACACGATAGAGGCACACTTCTAGAGGACCCATATTTGCACCTTAGGATTTCCTCGACCTATGCAAAACGCAGAATATCTATGGCCTAACTGCAGAAGGAATGAGGTTAATTCTTTTTCCTTTGTCCTTAAAAGGTAATGCTAAGCTATGGTTAAATTCTTTGGCTGCAGGTTCTATTCATAACTGGGAGGAGTTGGCCACACAATTCTTGGAGAAGTTCTCCCGAAAATAGTAGCACTGAAGCTACTACCAAAAGCGCTCGAGCATTCCAGGAGCTCGAGCGCACCTGCCGAGATCAATGGTATTGAGGCCACTTCTTGCACTGAAAAGTGATATCCTTCAAAGAATTCTGTTTTGTTTTTAATTTTTGTTTCATTTTTCTTTTGGTTAATTTTAGTTTCTATTTTATATTTTTTATATAGTTTTTCTTTTCTTTGGTTTAAGTAGTTGCTATCCTTCGCACAGGCGTGCAATCGAACTCACCCCAAGTAGGCTTGAGTGCAGCTGCCCAGCACCTGCACTTACACACTTGCGCGAGTGTGATCGAGTGCACCTTCATGTGCTCTCGATCGCACCAGCGCCCGTGCTCCCATGTGCGCGCGAACGCATCCACATACACACACACACTCCTCCACGAGTACAATTGCGCGCACCTCACAGTGCGATCTGCGGTGATTTTACATCACTGATTCATGAAGCTGCATGCCAAGTGCTCGAAAAAAATACTGAACCAACTTGCAAGATGCCTAGGACTTAAGCTTCATCATCTCGGACCTCCAGAGCCTGGGCCTAGTCATCCCGGCCCACTTTTCAGCAAAGGAAGCTCATTCTAGAGACCACATTTGCGGTCTGAACCAACTCTAAAGCTTTTCAAGCTACAATGTGGGTGGTCGAAGAATTCAAGTGCCGCGAGTTGAAGAGGTTGCTTAAACCAGTCACCTCAACTGCCTACGAGCACCTGATCCAGCTATTCTATGAAAACCTCACTTCCAACTGCAACCGACCAGGTGTCCTCTGCTCATCCATTGATGGTGTTGACATTGAGGTTACCACTGTAGACATCGCCACTACTCTTAAGTGCCATGATGAGTGCCCTCTGTTGGAATATTAGTTTGCAGTTTGTCCCTCCACACTCACTATTCTAGACGTCATTGAAGATGTGTGAGGGACATTACACCGATGAGCACTACAACTGCACCAGCAAGGCCAAGCTACCTCCATAACTCTAGCGAGTGGATTTTGTCCTACATCGTAATGTGTCCCTTGGGACACAAGACTCAGAGATGGGGCCTCTTTCTCACTGCACTCTATGCCTTTCATATAGGCTATTGGTGCTCCATTCCTGATATCATTTGGAATCAGCTGCATAAGTTTTAGGATGGGGTGCATTTACGAGGAGCTAAGAGTGCCAACACATGGGGATTACCCTTCCCGTTTCTCCTCACTCACATATTTCGGAAAAAGGCCATTAAGGGCACTCCAACAGATGGACCCGTCACTATACACCCACAATTTGGCAGGATCCAGTGGAACTAGAGCTACTCACACCTTCCATGGATACCTCGGGCGCCAACAACCGATGCAGAGAGAGGCAAGGAGAAAGAGCCTATGGACATGGATGAGCCTGCAGCTGAGGAGGTGGAGGAGACCGTCACCACGGGCATATTAGAGTATCAATTCATCTGTGAAGAGTTAGCGTACCTCCGATTTGAGCTGGCTGATCAAAGAAGGGTTGCCCGGAAGGACAAGTTCTTGGTAGACCAACGATTAGAAAGGCAAGAAGAATTGTTGCAGTCCATTCTAGCATGATTACCACCTGCTCCAATGGCATATTCTTCCATACAGCAGTGACTGGTAAGTCTGGCTGAAGATGGTAAACTTAGCGCTCTTGGGAGGCATCACATTCCATGACAAAGTGTTCTTACGTTCAAGTTTAGGGGTATGCTATGAGCTACCTTTTTCCAACTAGTTTTCTCATCTACCTAGTATGATCTTTCCATTATTCTCTACACATTGAGGGCAATGTGTAATTCAAGTTTGGGGGTATGGAAAATACACACACACTTTGTCTAAAACTTTTGTTTTGTTTTTTTTTTTTTTTTTTAAATGTATGTTCATGTTATTCCTGAGATTTTGGTTGATCTAGAAAGTGTGATTAGAATTTCATTCCTGAGCTTAAAATGTTGAACACATGATCGGATAGCCAGAATTTTAAGTCTTGTTACTTACTTTTGGCATTTGAGAATTTACTTGTTTTGATTTTAAATTGCCACAAGCACATTAGCACATAGTTTGTAAGGTATGACATGTGAACCAGATTGTGTATGTTTTCAATGTCTTGGGTGAAGCTGGGTGACTTCTTGGATGGATACTTTGGCATATATAAATAATAAAAAAATTTGGAAATTCACTTTACCCCCACTAAAGTTTCAGGGATCTTTTAATTTAAAGTCTAATGTTTAAAAATTGGCAATGTACCCCCCCTAATGTTTCAAAAATTTTCAATTCAGATCCTCCGTTACTAATTTTCGTCTAATTGAACGAAAATCATCCCATATGCGTCTCACATGAGATTTCGATGCCCTCTATTTCAATTTTGCCCTCATTAAAACCTATGAAATTGAGTATAATTACATAATTTCATAGGTTTTAATGAGAGCAAAATTGGAATAGAGAGCATCAAAATCCCAAGTGAGACACACATGGGATGATTTCCATCCAATTAGACGGAAATTAGTAACGGAAGGTCTGAATTGAAAATTTTTGAAACATAAGGGATGTACATTGCCAATTTTTAAATATTGGGGTTCGAATTGAAAAAACCTCTGAAACTTCAAGGGGGTAAAGTGAATTTAACCCTAAAAAAAAAGAAAAAAAAAAGAAAAGAAAAGTTGATCACTGTGAGATTTTCACTAAGTAACTATACCTCTTGCCTTAGTAAGCAATGAGTGTTCACGTCAAAATGTGAGAATTTTGATTTGGTTAAATTCATGGCTAGTTTGGTTTCATAGCCTTTTTAACTCGAGTTAGTAAGTCCTTATGAGTGTCTTTACACCTAATGCCCTAAAACCATCTGGTTTAGGAGCCATTGGCTTAACACTCGTTACATGGGTCAATTAGACAGCTTAAGGGAAATAAGCATTGCACAGCCTAGCCAAAAAGAAAGTAAAGAAAGTTATGCCTTGGTTATTTATTCCAATGGGAATGCCTGTGAACTTTGAGGTATTGTCATTGCACGCTTCGAAATAATTTGAAGCCTCATAATTATGTGTTAGTTCTTTTTACACTAAATTGAACATATGATGCATCAGCTTGTCTTTTGTAAGTGGTTAACTTTGGAATTCCAATTCATTTTGAAGATTGAGTTTATTCTTTTAAGCTTGCTAATGAATGAAAATCATTGTTTTGAGTGATACTTCAATCTTTTGGATAACATGAATTTTGCATAATGTTTGTAGGTAACATTTCTGTTAAACCTTCACGAGACTTCACTCGTCCTCTAGGGATGCCTAGGTGTTTAAAAGGCTTGTTGCATACGCTAAATGCAATCGTACATCCCGCGAAAGAATAATTTATTTTTTTATTCTATCTTGTTTTTATTTTGTCTTGTTTTTATTTTCGGTTTTGTATTGCTAAAAGACTAGCAATATGTAAGTTTGGGGGTGTGATAAGTGCTAAATGTTACACATTCTAGCCCCTTAATTCACATATGTTAAGCTCTTAGTTTTGTTATAGTTTGATGCTTTGCTTTGTTTTTGTGTTTTCTTGTAGTTTTGAGGTTTTGAAGAAAAGCAAGCGTTTTTGGCAAGTTCCACATTTAAAAGACATTTTTGGGAAAAGCTAGAGGCTGGGATTGATCGCAAGCAACAATAGGCTTGAGCGCATCTGCACTCAAGCGCAAGAGCCACTAGGATCGAGTGCATTAGCACTTGATCGCACATGCAGCCAGGAGCGAGTGCAGGCATGCGCTTGAGCTCCCAACACAAAGGATCAATTGTAGAACTGCAATCGGGCACACCTTCTTGCGATCAAGCGCAGTTGTGCGCTAGGCAGCCAAGGACGTGGTTCCACACGGTTTCAAACTCGATTTGTGAGTTAATTGGCTGTACAGGAACGTCTAGGGTTGTTCTCAAGCCTATAACTAGACCCTTTATTCCTCCAAATAAATAGGGGAGAAGCAGACACAAGCTCAGGATAAAGAACTAAAGGCTAGATCAAGCAAAGTTTTGGGTTTTTCTTCTCTTCCCATTTATTTTGTTATGTAGTTAGTACTTTAGTTAGGGCTCGATTGAAGCCCTAATCATATCTCTTTAGGATTGCAATATTGGCACCTTTGCTACACTTATCTTTTGGATGTTTAACTTGATTATTTCCTATGTTATTTAGTTCCTCATATGTATGTGGTATGAACTTGTTATTTAAGTCAATTTGGATGACCGAGTTCTGAGCTTAATAAAGTAACAAAAGAATCTCATCACGGGTTATTGGATTAATCAACATGGGGAACCGAGAGTAAATACCTTGCCCTATGCTTCATGTGGTTGTCGATTTTCATAAATTTATATTTTCTTGAAGAACAACGTAGTGTTATGCTAAATCTTTTGTGAGAAAAAAGAATTAGAGTAGATACCTTGCCCTTAGGTTGACAAACATTAGATATTAGATATAACTGAAATATTGGCATATTGTTTATCTTATTTGAGTATGGTTAGCGATAGATATCAATACCCTACCCTTTTTAGTCTTAGTATTTTTAGTTAATATTTTATTTTATTTTATTAAAATCAATATATGACAATTGGTTTGATTTTGTTGATTAATTAGGAAATTACTTCTAAGCAAAATTACCAATCCTCATGGGAATGATCTCGTATTTTCCTGCTATACTATCGTTTTGATCTTGTGCACTTGCGAGTAAAATGAACTAAATATTTGCCTATTAATTTAGGTGGGTATTTGGCACAAAACCTCTCCCTCGATCGTTCAATGGTCCTTGCATCAAACGTTAGGTCAAAACCAAAAGTCTAAAAATCTTACTTCCAATTGAACATTAATGAACCATGTAAACTTGTTAACCATTTTACTATGCCAAACACAATTTAGTAATTACTCAGGGTATTACTATACTCTGTCGTGTGTTTATATTGCTCATGATGCCCATTAAGAATAGACAATGCCATTCTTTTTGCATGGTGGCTACTCAACAAGGTAAATTCAATATTATAGTTGCTGTCTTTTAAGTTGTTCAAATATCTCTTTGCAACCCACTTGATTGTTGCATTTTTGTTCTTGTAGTGGCTGCCATAATTGTGGACGTCAAAAAAAGTTTCTCAGTAGGGTAGTAAAGTTCAACCCCAACTTCAATGTAATGGTTTGGGTCAAGTCATGAACAACATTCCACTCTAGGTATCTCATTTTCTTTCGAACATGTTTGGATGACCCTTCATTCGCTTCACCTTTCTCACTGTCTAAGTTCATCATCTCTTCAGTATAAGGATGGGTCTTCTTAGATGATGACAATGTACCAGCCCATGGTTGAAACCATCTTGTTGTAGCCTTCCTAGTAACCTTTAAGATTTCATCATGTCTTTCATTAAAGATCTCAGGCTCATTGTCGTCTGACTGTTCAAAATCGCTAAGAGGGAGGCCAAGATCAGTCTATACGTCAACATGCTGTGGAGGCTAGTTTGGCTGATGTGAAGTTTGTTCTGGCTCCGGCACTTTTGTCTCCTCCATATCTATCACTTGTGATCTCTAAACTCGTAGTCATCAATTATTACCTTAGCAGGCAATTGAGTTAGACGTAAAGGTGGATGCGCCACTTCAACTAGTTGAGGCACAACAATGCCATGCTTTACATATATGTGCAACTTACGTGTCCAACCCATCACCAACTCACCGAGCATTGCAATTATGCCACTATATGTTGTCAGTCCATGAATACCCTCATAACTTGTCCTGATCGAATTTGTAGTACATTGTACCATTGTCTCTATATCCCAATTCATCTTGAACTACGTTAGAAATGTCCATGAAACAATGGCAACCTACATCTATTTCTGGGATGTTTAGGACATCTCCTCCAACATATTCTAAATGTCTACTAGACATAGATCACCATGGTAAATTAAAATATCCATCACTGATGCTGCCATTTTCGCACCATACATAAATAGACTAGATTAACAACCACAAGCAAAACAACCTTCAGAGAGATATGTACTTTGAGGAAAAACAATATAATTGGACAACAAATACATTGTACAATAAAGTACATTTTTCAAAAAAGTAGACGGGACAATGACATCCTTTACTAGACCATAAAAAGTTGACACTAATTCAAAGTAGCACACTCTAGAAAGAATATACACAACAAAACACGAAATGAATGTGAAAGCATAATCAACGTAATAACCACCCAACCACTTGATTAAATATATTGTACTCTAAGCATGACATCTAAAAGCCACTGAACACGATTTTTGAATTATGGGCCCTACAAAAGCAAATAACCTCCCTACAACCGATAAAAAAACCGTGAAATCCAACATCTATATGAGTAAAACCCTTAAATAAAAGAAGAAATTAACTTCTTCTTTTTTAACCCTACACAGTACACAAGAAACTCAAAAGTAATGGAAACTATGACTGTGGTAAGGGGGTCATGAGTAGTTACCTCTTAGATGATTGGGGACTAGGATATGCCGGCGACAGCTAAGACCTCAAAAATGGTTCCAACGACTAAAAAAACCCAAAATGATGTACAGACCACCGGAATCGGTGGAAAGTTTCAGTCTTTGTGCGAAATCTCCACAAAATCGATTATGAAATTTTGGAGGGAAATCACTTTCTTGGAGGAAAACCAACAGTCAAATGGGTATTTTAGAAACCTAAGGGTTAAAAGTGTTTGGGTATAACCTGTCTTACTTTACTTTTTGATTTATTTGTTTAAATTTCATTTATGTAATTTTTTTATTAATTTCGACCTCTGATGTAGCATCTAAACTCGAGGTACCTCATGTGATATAATGACACGTCACATTATATCAGTGTCGGAGCAAGGATCTTGATCTTATAAGGGCGAGAAGTGGGATTAATAATTAGTAATATTGTATTTTAATATAATTGATCTAAAAAACAACATAAATACTTTCTTTATTTCAAATACTCCAAAGAAAGCATTACATGCCCAATTAATTGTTTTTAATATTTAATTTTCTATTAATAATATGTAATTATAATATGATTAATCTTATTGGTTCACATAATTGCTCTTTCTCAGCGAAACTTCACTAGGAACCCACTAATTTTATTAAAAAAAAAAAAAATGGTCATGTATAAAATGTACTTATTTTTTCCCCGTGCGAACCTTCAACTCCCAGATACATGACACCATGATAGATCTCCTCATGCTCTGCCATAATAACTTGAACAGTTTGAGAAAGGAAATTGTAGGACGTTTCAAAGAAGAAGAGGCTAGAAGGAGGAGCAAGGGCTAAGGCATAAAAGGCAAAAAAATTACCAGCTATACATTTTTTTTTTTTTTTTTCAATATTTTTGCAGGAGCAGGCGCCCTTGCCTATATCCGCTGAGTTGTCAAGAAGATGTGGCACATTAAAAAGGTGCCGTATTTTTATGCACGGTGCTCTATGAAAAAACTTAACAAAACCTAAACGGAACAGGATCCTCTCCAGTCCATTATGGACTGGAGAATATCCAGTTCATGGTC
>NC_081542.1:11294521-11314466 GCF_901000735.1 Corylus avellana
AAGGGTTGGCCCTTGGGGTTGGTCGAATCACCCCCTTTGGGTTCAGCCACCCCCCTTTTGCAAGATGGGGTGGCCGAAGCCACCCCCAAGGCTCTTGGGGGTGGTTCGGCCACTCCCATTTTGCAAGGCCATGGGGGTGGTTCGGCCACCCCCTGGCCTCAAGCCACCCCTACCCAAAATGGCCACCCCCTTCTTTTTACTTATTTTTTATTAATTTGTTTTTTAATTTAAAATAGTATTTTATTATTATTTTTATTGATGGGATATATGTCTCATTTGTAGCCATAAAATTTCTGAAAAGAAATCTTGGCTATGAACTGGAGAAGATCCTGTTCCAACCTAAACAGAAATATTAAGTTGGTATTTCGTTTTAACATAAGTACCACTTGTGCCAGTTTTTAAACCAAGGTGACGTTTTGATTTTGACTCAAACTAGAAGTATTGGAAAGGTATTTAATCCTAAAATAAAATAAAATTAAAATATTCAGAGAGAAAAACCTGCCTTACCCACATACATCCTTTTTATAAAATTTAAATATTTTTTCTTCTTTTTCTTTTATTTAAGAGTATTTTTGCCTTTTAGGACAAAAGAGAAATGTAGCAACGCCAATGATAGATCAACAGGGTAGTAAATTGGGGGGTAAATGTCATTTCCCCATAAATAAATAAACTCAACTAATTCTTCATGCACAATCAATTGAAGTAGATACATTAAATGAGTTATGTTCCTGACAACAAATATGTTATCCAATCCGGTCCTTGTTATAGACCTCTTACTACTCAAACGATGGTATAATAATTTTTTTTTGCACCAAATAAATAAATTAGCATCTTCATTGCAAATGTAATATTTTACAGATATATACATATAAACCACTATTGCTAGAATCAACATTATGAGACACGTGCCACTCGAACCCACTGTTAAAACTACAAAGTTACAAGGACTAAATAAAAGAAGACAACTCCTAACCCAAAAAAAAATTATAGATAAAAGACAATTAGGAAAAAAAATCTAAGAGAAGAGAAGAGAATAAATCCCCCATCCTTGCCGCGCATCAGCCAAACTAAACTATATGAGTAGTCTTTTCAACTGTATCTGCCTTTCCTACGTTATCAGAAGTCTGACTTCATGAGCTTTACTCGAGGTTTTATATTTACGTTGTCAAACGGCTTTGCCTGTTCTACATGTATGTAATCCCTTGTCTTAAGAACCTGCAAATTACACCATCAATAATATGAATTCTCACTCACAAAACTCAACTAAAAACACCCATAACTAATTTAAATGTTCTACTTTCAGAATCATTCAATGCTGAGAAATCAATTCAACTTGCATACATACAAACAATACAAACTACACTTACTTCTGAGTGAATCAATTCACCAACGGCTAATACTTAGCTTCTCATTGAAACCAACCTACTCATCCATCACACTCTTTTGTTATAGAAACCTTCCATTTTAATTGAGCTACGACTTTCGAACCAAATTTTCACTTCTCGTACGAAATGTACCAAAACTTAGTCTTATATCAAAAGAATCTTAAATTTTTCGTACAGGCATGCATTATACATGTTCGAATACATATATAGTTTCATGCCCGAATGCAAGTGCACTCCCTCCCTCCCTCCCAATCAAATATGCATATGTTAATAAAAAAGGGTTTATCATCATATGCATACATGTATATGTATACCGTACGAGTCCTGCTATGCGGCTGCCAAGCGTAGGACAAATATTAAAAAAATAATAATAATTAAAAAATTTGTTATGTTTTTTTTGGTTAAATTTTATGAGTTAATATTTAGTTTCTAATGCCTCAAAACTTATTTTTGGATTTAAAACTAAAACCTAGGAGTGAAAGGTTAACCCTTTAGGGATGGTATCACCTAAAAGGAATTTTATTATCCTAAATTTGGTGCTAATACCTCAAATTTAGTGCTAATACCTCAAATTTGGATTACCCTTTAATATCTCTCTTCTTCAATTTAAAAAATTAAAAAAAAAAAGTCAGATGTTTGACGCTTGAGACAGCAGGAAATCTCTATTCATACTGTACATATATGTTGGGACTTCCAATACCTGAACTTCTATAATTAAGACCACGCACTTCTTTAATCCTTTCCCCAAACCCTACAATTCTTTTAGCGCAAAAGGCAAAACATTAAATCTATCTTATCCTCGCAACAATTGGGGCTACCTCCAACATTTCACCATGTAAATGATTCTTAATTTCCCAGTGAAATCTGTACCATGTATGTACCTTGGATCACCTATAACACACTGTTTTGGTAAGTAGGTCACCCAGAACACATCTTTAATGGATAAATATTCCCTCTATAATTTCATTAAAACATTTTACACCTAATCTAGCAAAGAAAAGATAGCAAGATAAAAATATAACTTCAACCAAGAAAGGTTCATAAACATACCAATGTCTCAAAGAACATCCTCGATGCTTCCTTACGAGTTTTACCAGCTAATAGATTGTCCATGGCGAGGACCTTTCTTCCATGTACAGCTTCCTTCTCAAATAAAGTCTGGAGATACTTGGAAACAGCCCTAATTAAAAAAAAAAAGCATCGACTTGTTAAGCTTGGATAGGTAGTATAGTTTTTTGATAAGGTTCGATAGGTAGTATAGTATAAGTGACTTTTTTTCTGAGAAGGTATAGTATAAGTGACTTAAGATAGTAAAGAAAGTTTACAGGACTAGTCATGTTAAAAATCAGAAAACAAGATACTTTTATGGCTTAGAAATCACAGAAGGTTCCCTATCATCCTAATTATCCTAACAAAAAGACGCATCGTGTTCCAAAAAAAAAACCCTTAAACCTAATCATCAGCCTATTATCCCAAATAATCAATCAAGGTTTGGGCCAAAACATAATTAAAACCACAAACCCAGACTGTTAACCCTTAAGACCAGTGTCGTGATAAATTATGCAAGCTAGGGGGGAGAGGGAGAAGCATTCCCAGCAGTTCTGAAACCTCTATTTCCACCCACCCCACCCCAACACACAAAAAAATGGGGGAGAACAAACAGGGAGATAAAAGAAAGTTTCTCAAACAAAAGAGAACATTGTTTGATCAGCATATTCACCATGGTAGGTAAGCCAAAACATACCACTATGATTTGTTTCATATTTAGGTCAGGTTTCCTAAGACAAAAGTTGTTGCTACCATCCAAAACTCAGCCACGCAAACAGACAAGAGAAACTCTAGTCACTAGTATCTTTCTTAACAGGGAAAAATAATTGCCACATGCATCAAGAAATAAGACTAAACACAAGAGGCATACACACCTGGTCCGAGAAGACCATCCAGTGTTCTCCAGAAGACGAGTTTCTTCAGTATATGGCATATTATCATCGTCTTCTTCGGCTACCTCATCATCATCTACATTTAAAAATTCTGGGAGAAAAGAAAAAAGACCAATATATCAGACAGAAGAACTACAGAGCAGCAATAAACTTGCAAACCATTCAAAATCTCTCTATATTAAAAACCGCTATGAAATGTGCACTCTCAATGTGACATAGAAAGCTAAAAAGTGGAAGTAGCTTCTCTGTTACTGGGTTTTAGAAATTATAAAGCTACCACAAGAATAGGGTACTGGAATTGCATGATAAATGTACAGACAAGTCTTCAGCTAAATGTATTATTCAGCCAATAAACCTCATGAAGTGATTCACTTCACAAGGTCAAACAACCAACATATAGGACACAATACAGAAATTCTAAAATTGAGAATTAGCAACAAAGAAAAGAAATAAAAATTAGACCTGTGTCATTCTCAACTGTGATATCCTCAAAATCCTGCAACATGTAGGCAAAGATTCTCTTAGAACATGCATGAAAAAATATATGAGAACCTTGCATTTAATTAAACAGAGAATATTGCCGAAGTACTCTCAACATATAAGACAAGGTCATCTCCCAAATGATGCTGTCATATATGACTTAAACATATAACACAAAGCATCTATTGGGAGATGGCCTTGTCCAAAAAAATATACAATACACAAAGGTATATGCAGTCCATCATGTTTACGCAAAAAAAATACATATTAAATGGCAATAGAATATATTTCAAAATTAAACGTCTATTAAAAATGTCTACATTTATGCATGCGAACGTGGATGGATATGCATGATAAAGTAAACTGAAAGGAGATGAAGTCAGAAGTCAGAAGTCCGAAGTCAGACATGTTCCTGCTCTGGGTGAAAGAAGAAATAAGTGTGGACATATTTTTTCTTAATGTCTCTGTACATATAGAAAAATAATAATTTTACCTTATTATTATTTTTACATGTGTGTTTATAATAATATTTCTAAGAGGGAAAAAATGTTAGGAAACAATAAATTCCCAAAGAGGAGGTGATGGTCTAGGCAGTGCTAAAGAGCCAGTGGTGGAGGAGGTGGTGGAGATGGTGACAGTTCAGAGGCAAAGATGGCAATAGCAATGCAGTTGCAATAGGGTGGTTGTAACGCTAGAGTTTGGTGATGTCAAGGCAGTGGTGATGGAGGATGCACATCGAAATCATGATATGGCAAGATGCTCATGATGGAACAAGTATCAAGGGTGGTGGGGTGGTGATAGTTTGGATAGAATAGGAGCAGTGGTAAAAGAAAAGAAACTTGGAAGTATTTGAGACTAACAGTATACTCAAATTTTTGCTTTTCATCTTTTAGAAGTTAAAATTTTCATTTCTGACGCTTTGTTCCTTTTATGTTAGAAAGATTATTTTAAATTAAGCAAGCCAAACTCTAATCAAGAAAGACTATTGGCTTTCTATTCTTATAAATTAAAAACAGTTTCCATAAACTTATCAGAATGCATCTGAAGTTCTTTAACATCCTTCTGGTTAAGAAGTAATTTCTGAGAGCTCAGAGAAGGAAAAAAGTCCAATTGTCATGAAGCACAGGACAAAATAATAAAATCAAACCCATCATGCCAACACAGGTAATTTAAAAGTAATCTCTGAACTTGAAGGGAAAAGGGTCTTCAACTTACTTTACGATCTTCAACACCTGAATGATCAAGAACAGGAATTTCTCCATCCATGATACTCTGTAGATCAGCTTCCTGACAGTCTCTGTTTTCTTTACCATTCAGGGAAGCATTATTCACATCCAAATCATGTTCCACTGAATGTGTAGAATCTACTTTAGTTTCTCCACTACACAGAAAGCTAAAGTTAGGGTCTTGTTCATCACAAACCAGGTCTGCAGGTAGCTCCTTCACAATCTCTAGCTTATCATTTCCGGTTTCCTCCAAAGGTTGGTTACCATTCTCAAAAGCTAGGTTATTGCATTCGGTTGCTAGTGAAGCATTTACACCATCAGCAGGACTAAGACAGTCCGATTGAACATGTATTCTGATTCCAGCATCATGTTCTACAATTTCAATAGCATCAACTGATTTCCCATAGCTTATATCCACTGCAGACGCATCCCTCTCAACAGTTTGAGCATCCAATTTTTCATCAGGTGACATGCATGATACTTCCATCTGCCGAGAAACAGATGCATCGTTGTTTTCATCCATGAGAACTGGCCGAACCGCTAATTCAGCGGTCATGTTGCAAATATCTTCAGAAACAGGATCAGTTGGAGATGATTCAAGCCCATTAACAACAGAGCAATTTACTGCATCAGCAACTTCCACATCCCCTCTCTCAATTTCCATTTCAGAGATCACCAAGGGTTCCTGTTGGGAAGCTTTAAGATCCTCTACATCAGAAATTCCCTTTATCTGGCCTTGAGAATCAATAACATCAAATCCAAAGTTAAAATTTTCGACCTGTCTCTGATTACCAATGGAAATGTCACCAGGTTGTGCTTCTACATCACTTCTGGCTACTACAGGTTCAATATTCTGATTCATTTCACTTTCTTGAGCAACATTTGGCCAAACAGAAGATTCCATATCCTTCGCTACTTGTGAAGAAACATTGCCTTGATCATTTTCAGAAACTCTGGTTCCACTCAGATCAAATGTCTCACTATGCAAAAATATCAATTTGGCTGTCATACCTGAAAGATACATCAACAACCCAGGTACCTTATAAACTGATGTTTAAAGCAGTTCCATAAGCAGAGTAAATTTGTTGTTCGGAACTAACAATATCAAGAAAACACTATCACCAGTAAACAAATGAGTTATGAGATCTTGAGACTGGTACAGCACTATATGAACTCAGGATACATGCATTCATACTCAACTCAACTCAGCAAAGCCTTAATCCCATTTAAATTGGGATCGACTATGGATACTCGTCAACTAACCAGGGTTGGCTAAGCATTCATGTTCAGTGAATTGACACAACCAAAACTGAATATCAACATTTCAAAAGTAACCTGTGATAGCCATCAGGTTGAAGAGGAAGCCGCAACCATGGAATAATTAATAGGCAGAGACATGCAAAAGAGTAACTCCTGCACGTCTTAACTGGATAACAACCGTGCTAAGCTATATCCATTTGAAATTGGGAAGATATACATAAAAAGGATACTTAGCCCATCTAAGTGGGATGCATCAATTGCTGTCATCAATTGAAGTGTATCACCAGATTTTTCCACTTTCCTTTTTTTTTTCCTTTTTTTCTTTTACGTTTAAGGGGGTTAGAACCATCGCCAGCTTCACATATATTATGTGATCACACTCTAAACACACCAACACAAAGACACACACACACACACACACAAAGGAAGAGAGAGAGAGAGAGAGAGAGAGAGTGAGCTAAAAATAAATGAATAAATAAGTTCAGATGAGGTCATGTCCAACATCTTTCACAAACAAAAATGAAACCTATATTCTATTAGAAAAACAGAAAATTCATGCCTACATCTTGAATCTTTAGCGCTAGGAACTTACCAGTAAAAATTGGTTCATTAAATATTTCTTCTTCAAAGAATTGTCTCAGAATAGTTGAGATCTCAGGGCGAGTGCAAGGAGCTTTCTTTCTAACGCGACGTATATCTTCAGTATTTGTCAACTGTTGACGGATTGTACTAAAGAAAAACAGGAAAGCCCATCAATAGTTTACTTGAGAGAAAAAATTTAACATAATTAGGACTATATATATATATTTGGTTAGAGTTTCCTGCAAGATATCAAATCAGGCATGCTTACTTGGATGTTAGAAAAGAAACATTGAAACAGAATTTACTTTTAGTATTCAAAAACTGGCTACCACTCAACCCAATCCTAGTTGCTACTACGTATGTCAAAGCCACCTATGATATACTTCTTGTAAACAAATATAAGGATATAACACAGGTCATAGATAGGTTGGCCAAAGGGTATAGCCATGGAATTTAATGTCTCTTTCATGGCAGTCCAGAATATTTCTTTCGACTGGTTAATTACATGTGTGGGTGGATCTTGAACCCTCAATCTCACCATTTACCCACTGGAAGGAGATGCTATTTGAGCTAAAGCTAATAGGATAAAATTAGAAAAATTCCTAAAATAAAATTAATTATCAAAAGCAAATAGAGCAGATGTCAATGTAGGAAGTATAGGATAAAACTATGGATGATTCTGTTCCGAAAGGATTCTTTTCCTTGTAAACTACTGTTAAGATGCTATGGGTACATCATTTTTTCTTCATGCTTTTGGTCTCTTATCTACAAAAATGGGGGTAATCTCGTTCAAGACACATTCACAACAGAAGAACAAGATGAAGTAGATTGTGAAAGAGAAATAGCACTTCAGTGGGGTTTGGAAGGAGGGGAAAAAAGCTGGCATGAGACAAAATGGAAGTATTTTTCCATGTATAAGCTCCCTACTGACTTCTGTTAAATGAGCAATAAAAGCAATGTTCATGAACTAAAATGAAGATATTTTTGCCTTTCCCTTTTTAAAAAAATTATTTTCACTGAAACAGAATAGAGCACTCTAATCGAAGTAATTCATAAAAAACTATATTCACATATCAACTACAAATGATGGTCAGTACATTTATGAGTGTAACCAAAGTAATGGACATAAAAAATAAAACATACTCGCCATGTAAGACCATTGAATCATCCACAAGCACTTTCCTCTTCAAGACACTTGACCGGGTTGCAGTCCGGGGACGTTTTGTGGATACTTCAGGTGCAGGTGGAGTAGGCTTCATTTTCAAAACGGAAGATCTTCTTCCTACTAAAGCAACAAGATATTTGTTTTGGTCAGAGTCATATTCTACTCGGAGCTAACCTTCCAAGACAAACAGAATTGCAACTACTTTTTGCTTCCAGGAAACATGAGGGTAAAAAATCCATCAACTCATTCAACAGTGATATCATTGCTATGACATGCATGCATTAATGAAGAGGAATTAAGAAAAAAACACTTGATACCTAAGATGGAAGACAATAAATCATCATCATCAGGAATTGACTCTGCCGTTCTCTTGGATAGCGTCATGCCAAAAGATTCAGCCGAGTTTAAACTCTGCACTGTTAGAGTACTTTCTGTGAAACTACGCTTTTTCCCTGTGAGTTTGATCCCAGCACTAGCTCCATCACCCCCAGGTAGGTCTTCTCTGTCAGGTGTAGACTCCACTAGCAAATCATTTGGTTTACCAGTAAACCCCTCCGGTACAGAGAGCATCTTTTCAGGTGCAGGAAAGTCAGAAGTCCCTGAACTATTTAAATTATTCAATTGACTATCATTAGGGACCGCATAGTGCAGTTGCTCATCTAACATCCTGAAATCTGCCTGAATTTCTCCGCATGGAGCAGGTTCTAATATTTGATTTTTTGGTGAGACAATATTATCCATCAAATCAGCTGCAAGGCATTCTTCACCTAAAACAAAATGAAAACAATTAATCAACAGATACCAGGGGTGTGTGCACAGATATGTGGGTGTTTCATGTGTGCGTCACATAGACTTATGACACTAGTTTGGATTAGTTACATGCATTTACTTGTATAAAACGACCGCAGCCCAATACCTTCAGATAGCAAGTTACTGAGGGGGGGAAAAATGACTAATTAATCAATGCTTCAGACGGTAAATTGGAACAACCACTAAATCAATACCTCTAAGAGATGACATGTCAGGTTGGTTTAGATGGGAGTTGCACGCCCGAAGGACGTGCAATTGATTTGATGGCATAACTTCATGAGTCTCACTCTCCTTTGGTTCCTGACAAACCAGAGATTCAACATTTACAACCTCAGGTCGCTCAGGTGATTCTGATGGACACACAGAATTTGAAACCGATGCTTTGCTAGGGGAGCATGATCTTCCCACAACATTAGTAATATCAACATCATTGAGAATTTCAGGCTTTGGAGATGCTTGATCATCCTCCACATAGCCCTTTGATTCTAGTGCACTGGTACCACTTGAAAAATTCTTACGAACAGGATCCTCAAAATCAGAAGTGACATGAGAGCAACTAGGAGATGCAACGGTTTCATCCAACCTAACTCCTGCAGATTCTACACATTCTACATCAGGATGTACAAAGGGTGTACTAGGTTCATTGTCTATTACAACTCCATTATGTATATCTTCAGCCCTATCTGGACCATCCAATACACCAATGATACCATCTGAACATTCAGATACCAGGCGAATGCGTTTAGTTTGCTCAGTGGAATCTGCAGAAGGTGGCAGATGTCCCTGTGGCTTCACCTGTTTGATGTCCAGGTTACCCTGAGTGCAGCCATTCTCCTCAACAGAATTATGATTCAAATCATTTCCCAAAGAAAAATTCACTGTACTTTTATTCCCAGGATGAAGATCTGACTTTCTGCAAGCATTTTCCCCTGCAACTAATTCTGTTAAATTATGATCTAATTCCATATGATCATCACAGGCCATAGCCTCCTGAACACTGGCCAAATCTGGCTCTCCCAGTAATCCAGGAGTAGATGGGGCCTGAGCATACTCAACAAATTTGGTATCTGTGGCTAGGCCATAAACCTGTTTGCAAAAGGGAGATTATATTTATAAGTCGAAAACAAACAAAAAAACATTTAGGGTCAGAATATAATTTTGAATATTCATATAAACCTGATTTCCATTGCCATTCATTTGTATGGCTTCTGAAGCTTCAGTTATCCCTTCATAACTTCCATCCTTTGTCAGAAGTGTATCTGATTGGACAGACGCCTGAGGATCAATACTGCAATGAATAAATCAACAAGGTATGTCAGGAAATTCAGTGATCAAGATGATTCCATGGATGAAGCAGCAGAGAACACATCCACAGCAACAATGACCTAAAAACGTTACAGCACCTTAGGTCCTTGTAGTGAGGACATGAAAGATATAGAGCAAAACAAGTCAACATAAAGAGGAAAACAAGCAAATCTCGACTTTATAAGTCATTATACAGGCAAACCACTCACATTTTCATCTGAAAACTTTTTTTTTTCTCTTTTGATTAGGTAACACGTACTATGGGTCTTGAATCCCAATCTCACCCTACACTCCTATGGAGGAGGAAGTGTCATTTGAGTCAGAGCTCCTTGAAACCATTTGACAAAGAAAAAACATATAAGCCATCTATGTACACCAAAGTCATCAAGTAACGTACCCAAATCCAAACTACAAAGGCCAGCTGTTAAAGAGGACCAAGATGAGCACAAAGACTCCAGATACACCATGGAACGAGGGATTCAAAAAAAAAAAAAAAAACATAGTAATGCTGAGGGGTAATCATTCAGCCAGGTCAAACTTCCCAAAAATTGGAATGATGGCTATGGCTAACAGTCATAGTACGGATTCACCTAAAAAGGATATAGCCCGTAACACTCAACAAGCAGTCCACAGAAAAAAATTATTGATTCCTTCTTGATTATACAAACTTTTTTTCTTTTGCTTTTACCATCAACTCCTCAGGAAAAGAAGTTTCAATGCAACCAAGAAAACATATATGAGTGGACCAAAAATTATTTTTGATAATTGAGAATGGGACCAAAAATTATTGACCATACAATAAATTCATCATCAAAACAAATCATGAAACAAGCCCAAACATAAACTTGCAAACAGTAAGATCAATGTCAATTACCAACCAGGAAATAGTAAATATGCACTTAATATTTTATTCTACAAAAACTTAAAACTACCATGGTTCCTAGACATAATATTATACTATTCTGTTCTTTTTTCTTCTCTCCTTTTAGCTAAGTAAAACTGTACAAAGATAATGACCAGATAAAGGGCACAACTCAAGTACACAACAAGCATAAGGGACCCCCAAAAAATCAAAGTAAAAAACTTAGAAGGCTCCAAGAATCTTAAGAAGAGGAAAGGGCAATCTCTCCACGCCATCATCCAATAAAAAATCAAACAAATGCTTGAATATATTTTAGAGTACCTGCCTCTACAATAAAAAATGAGTAGAATAATCAATGGTATAAGTAAATATGCAGTCTACAAATGCTTGCATGCGCAAAATACAATCAGGGAGGATTTTAAATCATTATTCTATTACATACAGATATAAGGAACTTACTCTGAAACTCCATCATGCCCCGGAGCTACAACCTTGCTTAAGAGCAGTTCCTGTTTGTCAAAAGTTTAAGAAAAAATAATAGAAATAAATTAATAAGTGACACAAATAATACAACAACTAGGTTAGTCAATACAAGCATAAGCTGCAAATGGCACAAGGAAAAGCTACATATAGCACCCAAAATGAAAATAATAACAGGGGCTAGAAGAGAAACCCGGAAAACCACTGTACATAAATCTGGACATGGTTGCACTGCAGTTACCTCATCAAGGTCCAAACCAATCTGAGAAGTGTCACCATCACCAAACCGCTCTAAAAAGAAACCACAAAATGTAAGAATTAGTTTTATTTGTCCATACATAATCAAAAAATAACTGCATCACGCCATGACATACAAAAATCCAAAAAGTACTAACCGTCCAATCCAAACTGTGATGTTGAGTAAACCACACCCGCCATGGTATCTTGGAGTGTAATCTGCTCCTTTGTACTGACGTGATGATCAACATAATTACTGCAAGAAAGTTCATTGTTTATACACAAGAAAAAAATAAAAATAAAAAAAATCCTCTACTTGAGCATCAATAGAGGAATTCAACCAAGCACGATACATAAATAGATCCAATTCATAATAGTGCATTGCAGGCACCTCAAGTGTTCTAATCCTAAAAATATCAACCAGACAGATATAGGCACTTTAACATTTTTCTTTGTCAATCAACTTATCCAATAAATAATAGAATGGCTACAACATGAAATGATCATTCTCCACAAACATTTGGACCTGCAAATGGAAAACAATAAACAGAACCACTTCAAGTATGCCTCAAGAAACATTACAACATCCAGGCCCATCTAGGATAATTTGTTCATTAAAGTATAAAACATAATGTGCAACATGCAACAGCTTCAATTAGGAAAACAAATCCTGAATATTCTGGAACTAACCCCTGAAAATTTTCATTATCTGGCAGCTCAAAGTCGTCAAGATCAAAAGTCTCTGGCAAGGTGATGGAATGGTATGGTGCAGTAGACTCTTCAGGTGGTAAGTCAACAGCAGTGGAGCGAAAAGCTTGCTTTATCTTAAGCAAAGCCTCACTGCAATCATCAAAAAGGTAATTTACCTTTCTAGAATATATCCTCACCACACCAAGCAGCAGATGGCTGGACAATCGGAGTGCAATTGGTACTTCAGGAAAAAGAATCGAATCTGCTCAAATAAAATGAACCATGTAAATTAGGCAAGTTGAGAAAAGAATTAAAAATCAAAACCAGAGACAACCAAACAAGGCGGAAAGATTCAAAACAAAATCTTTGATTGTTATATCATATTATCTCGTTTCTTTGAAATCGGAGATTCACCATCAATAACAGATTAGTAAATGCACACAAATAGTTCACATTAGCAAGAAAATGCTCCAAGCTCAATGAGATTCTCCAACCAATTAAATCGGTGCAGCTAGTCCACAAGTTAACATGGCAATTCACCAACAAACACAGAAAAGAAAATATTTTTAAATTAAAACTTTTTTTTTTACAAGTATTTTTGCATTAAAAAATTTCACACCAGCAAGAAGAGATCTCCAAAGCATAAGAAATCTTCCTCACAAGTAATTGATGGCAACCACTCCCCCACAACCTTCATTTCAGACCAACAAGAACATTCTCAAAGAGAATGCCATCTAACCCCAAAATGTATCAAAAAGGTTCCAATCCAAGGAACCTCCCACCCTAAAGCTCCAAGAAGACAAACACAAACGTCAGAGAGACTGGAGAATCTTTTTTTTTTATGAATAATAATTTATTAGAATAAAGGGCAAAGACCTCGTACACGAAAAATATACAAGAGATACAACCACCCTAAAGGTGTCTGAAACCTAAAAAGTTAACATGATCTACAAGATTCGAAGAGGAGAAATAAGGAACATAGACTACAGTCTAAGAGAGATCTCAAAGAGGAGGAAAGCCTGGAGAATCATAAAAATATCAAATAGTACAACAACAATGAATGCTGGAAACACCATATAAAACGCTGATCAAGTGTAGATCAGCCGGCTAAGGCAAGCCAACAGCTACGTTCACAATTGACAATCCTAATCGCATGTCATTCAAGTCTATAATCATGTTGTCGGGCTCAAACCACTCAACCAGACATGTAACATGGCACTATGCTCAAAAGCATGTGATATTGGTGGTTGAACATCATTACATTGCCCCATATTTTTTTTTCCAGAAATTAAACAAATTAACAATATAATTAAACCAGCTCACAATTCACAAAGCCAAATCTGGAAAATGTTATCATATTCAACAAATAACCAAATAGATCAAGAATTGCCGCAACTGCAGCCATGAAGCCGTTAGCTGGACATGCTATTTAAAATAATCCATGTTTTAACTTTTTTAAGAAAATTAACTAACACAAATCAACCATATATATACTTAGATTTACATCTAAAAAGTTTTCTGACAACTGTCTGTCCAAAATGCCTTGCGCATAAATATATATCTACTTAACAGGTAAGCATACAATATTGTTTTGACAAGTAATCGATATATCATTAAAAGAGTAAGGCGTCCCTAGGTAGACAGAAAGTATACATGAGAAAACACCAAGGTAGAAGAAGAAAAAAAAAACAAGAAAATCATGATCACTAATCATTGCAGGAGAAACAAAAGCAATTGTCCAAAGATACATAGAAAAATAAAGCCTTAATCCCCTCCAAGGACCTCTCATGATCCTCAAAACTTGTCATTTACCTAGAGAGGACAAATTGTGTCCATTATGTGAGTGCCACGGTAAGAAGACAGAATACATCAAAGTAATAATAACAAATTATAAATTACTAAACGCTTAAATCAAAGTTTTCCAAATCCCAAAAATGTTAGATGAGGCATATGTTGAAGATGGAAACTATCTATGGGCTATGATTTGGTCCTCCTTGATTTATGTGTATTATTATTCTGATTTGACTTGATTGTAATATTTCATTATTTCTTTCCATATTAGTCAATAGGTCTTTTCTATTTAAATCTATGTAACCGTATGAAAGTGAATCATAGAATAAGATTTTTTTCTTCTCTCTCTCTCTCTCTCTCTCTCTCTCTCTCTTTCTTTCTTTTTTGCTTAATTTCAAAGCAGAAGTCCTATGTTCAAACCCTTTCTCCATCATTCATCTCCTATTTCAATTAAATATTCCAAGTGTTGTGTTGGGCCTCACCTATTAAAGGGGAATTTGAGACCACACATGAGTGTTAAAGTATTGACTAAATAATTAAATACATCTCCCTATCTCTACTTCAAAAAGTCTCTCCAAAGGCCTTTGGTTGTGTTTGCTTTGTTCATATTCATGGTCCTACTCGGGATAAGTTAGACCCTCAAGCCCTCAAATGTGTCATTGTGGGTTATTCTCCTACCTAGAAGGGGTACAAATGTTATCACCCCTCATTGAGAAAACAGTTTCTCTCAATGGATGTCACTGTCTTTGAAACACAATCATATTTTAGTTCATCCCAAACTCCTCTCCATGAAACACAATCATATTTTACTTCATCCCAAACTCCTCTCCAGAGAAAGAGTCAAAATGAAGAGGATTTTTTACTATGTTAACCGTTCCTACTCCTATGCATGGGCAGGAGAAACAACAACTTACTAATAAGTCTCCTACTGAACCTACTGATAAGTCATTTGTGCCGCCTATGGAAGAGTTGAAAGTTTAATCCAGACACCAAAAAAGTAAAATCATTCATGATGCTACATGACAAGCATCTTATCCTAACTCAAGTAATACAACTTCCTATTTCTGAGAAGAATTCAATAATACCTGTTGTTGATTATAAAAGTCTACCTATTGCACAACGAAAAGGAGCCAGTTCATGCACACGCTATCTCATTTCTGATTTTGTTTCCTATCAACATTTGTCACCGTCATATTGTTCATTTGTGTCCAAATTGACATCTATGCCTATCCCTAGAAATCTACGAGAGGCACTTAAAGATCCAATGTGGAGGATAGCACTGCAGGAAGAGCTCTTCACAAAAACAAGACTTGGGATCTTATTAAATTACCTAATGGGAAGAAGGTTGTTAGATGCAAGTGGGTGTTCACTGTCAAACATAAAGCCGACGGTTCTGTGGAACAAAACAAGGCCAGATTTGTTGCAAAAAGTTTTATACAAACCTATGGGATTGATTATGAGGAAACATTTGTTCTAGTAGCAAAAATGAACTCAACTAGAGTTCATTATGAGGAAACATTTGTTCTAGTAGCAAAAATGAACCCAACTAGAGTTCTACTTTCTATAGTTGCGAACTTGGATTGGCCTCTACATCAATTTGATGTAAAAAATGCATTTCTTCATGGAGATCTAGAAAGAGAAGTATACATGAAAATTCCTCCTGGATTGGCAAAATTCATCCTCAATGGGAAAAGTGTGCAAACTAAAGAAGACTTTGTATGGCCTAAAACAATCTCCATGTGCATGGTTTGAATGGTTTTCCTTGGCTAAGCAGAGATTTGGTTACAAGCAAAGTCGAGCTTATCATACACTTTTTACAAGCTCGCAAGTGCTCTTTGGCACATGATTTTTCAGCGATTTGGGTTGCATTGGGTCATGCCTTGCAGGGTGAGGGCCTTGTTTGCTAGTTGGTGGTCGGGAGGACGTTCTCGCAGCGCGGTTGTGTGGAAGATGATCCCTCTATGTCTTATGTGGTGTATTTGGAATGAAAGAAATGCTAGATGTTTTGAAAATTCCACTAGGACCATAGAGGAATTGACCCATTTCTTCTTCTTTACTCTTTACTCTTGGACGGCCGCTTGGCTAACTCCTTTAGTGATTAGTTTCTCTGATTTTCTTTTTCATTTCTCCCCCTCCTAGGCGCTCTATGTTTATACTTCCCGTGTATGTGGGTTGCGCCCCTCTGCGCTCTTTTTATATATCATCATTACTTATCAAAAAAAAATTTCAATCAAAGAAATGTAACAGCTTTAATTGTGTATGTTGATGATATTTTCATAACAAGAAATGATGATGGGGAGATAAAGAACTTAAAACACTCTGTTGCTAACGAGTCTGAAATAAAGAACTTGTGTAGTTTGAAGTACTTTCACAGCATTGAGGTAGCAAGGTCAAAGCATGGTATATTTATCTCCCAACAAAAACATATACTTGATCTTCTCAAGGAAACAAGATTGCTCGAATGCAAAGCCACTGATAATTCAGTAGAGGTGAATGTTAAACTGGGAGAAACTAGAAAGAGTCCTCTGGTGGATAAAGACAAGATATCAACGATTGGTTTGCCGATTGCTTAATTTATCTCACACATGTCCTTGCATATGTTGTTAGTGTGGTGAGTCAATTTATGCATTCTCCATGAAAGCCTCATATGGAAGTAGTTTACCGCATCCTTCATTACATAAAATCATCGCAAAGTAAGGGACTATTGGTTTCTCAACATTATCATTTGAAAATAGAAGCCTATAAAGATGTAGATCAGGCTAGCTCAATTATGAATCGACGGTCCACATCAGGGTATTGGACATTTGTGGGAGGTATTTTGGTTACATGGCGTAGCATGAAAGAATTAGTGGCTTCCAGATCCAGTGCAGAGGCAAAATTTAGAGCCATGGCTCATGGAGTGTGTGAAACATCATGGTTGAAAATACTCTTGAAAGAGCTTAGGTTTGACTCCAAGGATTCTATGCGATTGTATTAGGACAATAAAGCGGCAATCAGTATTGCTCATAATCTAGTCCAACATGACTGAACCAAGCATGTTGAAATTGATTTGACACTTTATTCGAAAAACTCTGAATATGTATCATCTGCAAACGATATGGAAACAACTTGCAAATATCTTGACAAAATGGATGTTTAGTAGTGTTCTTCATTTAGCCTTATGCAAGCTGGGCATGCAAGACATCTATGCCCAAGCTTGAGGGGGAGTGTTGAAGATGGAAACTATCAATATGATTTGGTCCTCCTTGATTTATGCTTATTATTATTATGATTTGATCTAATTGTAATATTTCATTATTTCTTTCCATATTAGTATGTAGGTCTCTTCTATTTAAACCTATGTAACCATATGAAGGTGAATCATTGAATAAGAGTTTTTCTTCTCTCTCTCTCTCTCTCTTTCTTTCTTTTCTACTGCATATATGTGATGCCAATAGAATGTTTCAGTAGACTGGTAGTTTCTATTTTGGAGGGGAAGAAAAATGAAGAGGTAGCCGTGATGGAGATAGCAATGTGAATCTGGCTTTTACACCAAGGCCAATGTTTCTTGGACAAATGGTATCTCCTCCCCCAAAAATGGGGGAAGGAGGGAGACTTCCCATCCAGGTACCTGAACTATCTTTACCTAAAAAAAAAAAAAATCTGGCTTTTATTATACTAATGGCAATTCAATACTGCTGGTCATGGGGGGTGCTTTGCAGGTAAGCTTACTAAAATTATTTTAAGAAAAGGTTTTGATTTAACTTCAAAATTGGGATTGTTGAACCCTGCAGTATTTATATTCATTAAAAAAAAAAAAAAAAAGAGTTTGGCTCCATTACCCATTTTTCATCAAAAGAAAAGGTATAAAATCATAAATACCTCAATTACCACTCAATGTTATGTTTAAAAACTTTCACAAACTCTGTATAGAAAAGACAAACATAATGCCTGGGAACATACAAGAAGTATACAGTAACAGGCCCTTTTTTGCCAATTAGGGTTTTAGATTAGTTACAGGGCACTAGCTTACGGGTAATACAGCTAATTAAGGATTCAATGACATTAATGAAAATTAATGTATCATTTACACGTACTCCATCAGTATTAGACTATTTTCAACTAACAAAAAATTATTAATTTTCTACTGTTTATAATATTAGTTAAAACTTTAAAAATGATTACCTTTCCATCAAAAGATTTTAAAAAAAAATACCATACTAGATTACCAGTATTATAACCTTTCCAACTGGACTATGTATCGAGTCTTGATTTGCTTTCTCAATAGGAACAACTAAACTTTATTCTACAGGCCACTAGAAAGCATTAACTAGTGACATTCAAATACAGGCCCCCAGAAGGCTGCTGGAACATGAGAAAAGAATAAAATCAGTAAAAAAATGACAATTTTTAAAATCCAGTACCCACATAAACAACAAGGAAACCCACTTCTAATTGAGACAAGTTTGTCACGTAAACCCTCTTCAGAAAAACCAAAACAACATAACAACATACAGCTTAATGTTCCCCTTTTTTTTCTTCTCATTTCGTCTAGTTAAGGCAAGTTCTCCACTATTTGACAAAAACCAAAAGAACAAAGCTTAATTTTTCATTTCTTCTATTTTCCTCAGCTTCCTCGAGAACGAAACATAACATAATCAAAAGCATATAAATTAAGGGATTAAGACTGACCTACGGAGACGCCAATATCGGTATCGGCGACCTGATTCTTCCGTAGCTTCCTCTCCAAATGAGCCGCTATCCATATCGTCCCGAGTGGGCCTTTCTTGGCCAATATAAACTGAGAATAAAACATTTCCTACGTAAATCTCCCCCTCACTTGCCCACTGAAGCCCTATATTTCATGCAATCAAATTCCCCAAAATTCTACTTCAAAACCCACAAATTCACACTTGGGCCCAAAATCAAAAACCCAAATTCCAGTCTGGCTTCTTCACCACGTTATTCACTAGCCAGAACACAAAAAGCAAGCAAAATCCCTTGCAATTCAACAAATCGACATAACTTAACAGACAAACCCTAGACTATAGAAAACACCCATTCATCCAAATTCTCCTCCAAAAACCCAAAATTTCCACTTGTACCCCAACCCTGAGCAGCTCGAGTTTTAAAAAACCACCGAATCCGAAGCAAACACAAAAGCCCTAATCACACCTCAGCTACCCATAAACCATTTCCAGACTCCCCAGAGCTTCAAATTCACAGAAAATGGCTTCATTCTCGCTAAATTTTCCAAATTCGCCAGAGCCCTTTGGGTGTCTAAGAGCTTGAGAATGGAAGCTTCGAAGAGAAAGAGAGTAGAGGCCGTGAAGAAGTGAAAGGCCTGATTTCGCAGGCAGAGCGATATGAGAAAACCCTCGGAGCAGTCGAAGAACGGCGTTTTGGTTGAGCGTAGAAGATACGGCCTGGAGTTCAGCTTGGGAGACCGAGTTGCGATAGCGGACTGAGTCACTGAGTCGGGGATCGGACGAGTTGACGAGCTTGAGAGAGAGAGAGGGGGAGGAAATGCGTGTGAGAGTTGTGAGAGAGAGAGAGAAGCGCCTTTTGTGTACGAAAGATTTTGGAAGTGGGTAAATGTTGCGGTGTAGTTGAGATGTATGCCTGATTTACACGTGGCTCTCATTGATTCAGTCAAACACTCTAATAGACTAATAGTCTTTGCCTTGGAATGAAAGAGAATAACTTCCGTTCGGTTGTGGCAAAAAACCCCCATTTTCTGCCCACCAATGTAA
>NC_081542.1:11314566-11339218 GCF_901000735.1 Corylus avellana
TGGGACTTCAATTTTTTTTTTTTTTTTTTTTAAGATTAATAATATTTTAAATTAATAATCAGATGTAGTTGTGTTTATTTTGTAAACTTAAGTTTGATAGGATTGGGTTAGGTGGCAACTTCTTATTGGTGGCAAAAACCTCCTCCTTTTTGCCATGACCGAACAGCAGCTGCTCTCTTTCTAATTACCCAATGGTGCCTACGAGAAACCAGAGAGAAAAAGAGAAATAAAAAAATAAAAAAAATAAAAAAAAAATTGAATATAATTTTATTGAAAAATAAAATAAATAAAGTTTTAGAGAGTGAAATGTAAGGGGTTTTGTAAAAATGAGGAGCTAAAATAATAATAAATAAATAAATTTTAGTTAAATTTGGCTAGACTTTAGCTAATTTAATGGAAAATGCTTTTAAAAAAAAAAAAAAAAAAAAGCAGCAGTCCATCCCACTTTGAATTGTGCTTAATTTGATTACAACAATGATTATGGTTATAATGAAACTGACTAACTTTCCATTAGATTCCACAACCCTGAAGGAAAGCAGGATTTAATCTAGTGTCTATAATCACAGCAATTAATGGACTTTATTTGTCAATTAATTTTTATTTTATCTTTCATCAATGCAACTAACAAATCATTATCAGATTCATTCTTAAATGGAAAATAATATGAATTGAGATCTCTTAAAAAAATTTTAAAATTTAAAATTCTTAAATTTATAAATTTTAACTGTTTATCTTATCTAAGTGTTTAAAATAAGCCGTGTTTTAATATTTAATGAGAAAACAATAGCATAAACAATTTGAAATAAGTATGGATGGTAGGCTGTAAGAAATTGGTAATGTTAGTTGATCAGATTAAATCGATTAGAGACATAATCTGTCTATAACATAAATTTGTACACTTTCTAAAATATTAAGATTAAAATTTAAAAAATAATAATAAAATAAAAATAGTAATCTTTTATCTTACCATTATAATATAGACAAAATGTCTTCTTCTTTTCTTTTTTCTTAATTGTGAAAGATTTAAAAATATTTATCTATTAAACATTTTTATATTATCCTCAACATATAAATTTTTTATCTATATTGAAATAGACCAAAATATGACATAATATTTATTAAAAATGGTGACGTGTGGAAATGTCAGAGGAGGGGAAGTGGTTGAAAAAGAGAAGTGGACCCCACCACGTGAGTTGAACAGAAGACATGTGTTAAGTCTTTATTAGCTCTTCTCATTCATTCACTCAATACACGTTTCGTAGCGACGGAGGTGTTGGCAGGTAAAATCCTCATATTTTTTATTTTTTTCCAATGTCCACAAAAAAGATGAGGAGGGAGAATTCAAAGTTTCGAACTAGTCACTTTTATTTCATGAAACGTGGTTTATAACTGATTGAGCTACTCCTTAAAAATAAAATTCACATATTTACGCACACACCGAAAGCAAAGCAATGCCCAGCCTTTTATCGTCTACAACGGTTCAACCAGTCGCTGCACTTTCAATTTTTTTTTTTTTTTTTTTTTTTTGTCGGTTAGGAATTTTTTGTTAAATAGTTTATGTTATGAAGTTTTTTCTATATATATACTAGTTGGGAGGCACGTGCAAGCAAGGGCAGAACCACGAATTTCTTCCTAGGGGGTTGGAAATCAAATATATATATATATATATATATATATATATATATACGCGTATTTATGCAAAACAAGACAGACAAATCTTAAAATGGTTTCCAAAAAATGATTTTTGCATTTTACGGTGTTTATTGCGACGGAAAATATTTTCCTTTTTACAGAAAATTTTTCTTTAATTTTTGGAAAATGATTTATGCCATAAACCATTTTTCGACTTTGAGCATCTCATTCTCAAATCGACTGACCTTGCCAAAACCCACCTAAGACCATGCCGGGACTTGATTGGGACTCGCCCCGAACCTACCTAGAACCCCGCCGAAACCTGCCCAGTACTTAACCAGGACTTGCCTAGGACCCGCTCGGGACTCCGTCGGGACCTGCCCAGGGCCACACCAAACCTGAACGAGACCCGCCTGGAATTGCCCAGGACCCGCCTAGACTTGACTAGGACCCAGCCGGAACTTGACCAGGACTCACCTAGGACCCACTCGGGACATCGCTAGGACTCGTCCGGGGGACTTGACCGGGACTCGCCCAGGACCCACTCGGGACCTGCCCGAGACCCGACCGGACCTGAACGAGACTCTCTCGAACTTGCCCAAGACCTGCTCGGGACTTGACAGGGACCCACCCAAGACTTGCCCAGGACTTGACCGGGACCTACTCGAGACTTGACTAAGACCCAACCGGACCCACTTGGGACCTAACTGGGACCCAACTAGACTTGTCTGGGACCCGCTCGAGACCTGCCCGAACTTGTCGGGACATGCCCGGGACTCGCTCTTAACCCGCCCAAGACTCGTCAAAAAATATTTTCGGCGAAAAACATTTTCCTTGAAAATAATTTCTTAGAAAATATTTTCCGGTATTTGGTGTGTACGCGGGACTCAGTTCAGACACCTGTATATTAACAGAGCTAAGTCATAAGTCATAACTGTATACAAAAGTTACATGTCTATAGAATCATCCTTAAAAAGAACTTCCCTTTTGAATACAAAAGTGTTGCAGTTTGCTATAAATATGTACAAAAAAAATTCCATAAAAGAACTCTGTATGTCCTTGGAATTATGCTCAACGACGATCTTTCACAGAATAAAATTCATCCATTATCATCTCTGTAGTGAAATCCTGAGCAATTTCTTTCTCAATATAAATGACCAAATGATGTGCTAGAAACTCATCCTCCATTTTACTATGCAATCTAGTTTTTACAAGTTTTATCGCAAAAAATGCTCGTTCAGTGGTGGCGGTAGAAACAGGTAGAGTCAACACTAGACGAATCAGCATGTCAATCAAATTATAAATCTTTGACTTTCCCGAAATTGCCAATCCTCTGCATAACTCAGATAAAGTGGACATATTCTGAAAATCTGAATGTTTAGGCATATCAAGCTGATAATGATGCAATTGAAATCTCAAATAGATTTTTTCTTGCTTAGTAAAATCTTGAGGATAAAACTTCTTAGTTAAGTTGCATATATCCTCAATCTTAAATGATTTGTATGCATCTTTAGGGCTTAAGGCATCGCTAAGAATAACAAGTTCCACTGCATGCTCATTGAATCTATTATTCAGTTCTTGCAATTGAAAATCTATCACAACAATAAATATATCAATTCTAAAATGATGCTCCATTGTCATAAAAGATTCTTCATATTGGCGATGGGATCTGCCTCGAGCTCTAATATAATGAGCATTCATATTAGGGACATCAATTTCATTTTTTTTCACAAAATAATTTAATAATACCAAGAAAAGGCTCTCGCTCTTCATTTCTCAACTTCTGAAGAAGTAATTTTGTAGTTGAAATTACACTCAAATGTCTTGAGAATTTTGTTGCAAAGCTTGGCAAAGAGAATTAGTAAATCCCATAATCCGTTTTATCAAATGCTAGATCAAAACAAATTCAAATGAGGTTAATACATGTTGAGAATTACTACGTGTTGGGTAAGAAATTAGAACATTGCATGCATTATGTCACTCTGACCGAACATTTGCCACACTTTGACCGAACATTTGACCTCGATCCCGAATATTTAGACAGTGTCCATAATGGGTAATTAGGGTTTTTGTGATGCTCTAGCAAGTTTAACTCCCAATTAGGATTTTTTGCGTTTGAAATAGGTTTTCTAAGTGTTGTAAGTAACATTAGAATATATTTCGCAACAATAACAGTTTAAGATGTCTGAGGATTTGAGTGAGTGGACGAGATAAGTAAATACTTACAATTGTTTTCAATAAAAACGTGTGATATGTCAACTAACTGAGCAAGTGTATATTATGAGCCTATTGTTGGGATCGTTTATGTAAATTTCAAAAAAAAAAAAAAAAAAAAAAAAAAAAATTTACGCAACCAAATAAAACATGATCTCCAAGACCTTCTACCATCAAGACAAATATGTTTAGATCTAAGGCAAACATATAAATTAAGATTAGTTACATGTAGTTTTGGCCTCTCATAGGCATTATGACATAGGAGTGTGCATCCGATCTTCCCATGGTGTTGGACTAAGTAGTTGAAGTTCTAACAAACTTGAACACTTTAAGTATGAGTCCATACTCATCTCACCTTCATTGCATTCTTCATGAATTTGAAGAACATCTTTATGTTCTTCATTGTATTTATAAAGAAGTTCTTGAAAACTTTGGAAGTTTGTCAAGGTCTTCAAGATCTTCAAATAGTTGGGGAGAAGATTGCTCTGTTAGATCTTCTTTTTGATGACTGAATATGACTAGCTATGATTGTAGACTCACAAAGTTTTCTCAAGAATAAGAGAAAACTAGAAGCAAAACTTTGGAGAGAGAAAATTCTCCCTAGCCGTGCATTTACTCTTGTGGGAGAATGATGTTGTGTTTTTTGTTTTCACAAAAATCACAAGTTTATGAACTGTCTCAGACTTATTTCAGGTACTTTGCTTCTCAATTGAACATATATTTATAATACTAGGATCTCTAGAGAAAAGTATTTTAAAACCTTGTGGGAGTGGGATCCCAATCCTAGTATTAAACAGCCAAGGGGGTCAAAATGACCTCCCTTGCCCCTAGCACCACATGGCCATGGGGAGAAAATATTCTCTCCTTGCGCCTAGGCTAGGGTTTTAACCTAGTCCATTCCCACTTGGTTTAGCACTTGAGCTTGGGTTTTATCCTCAAGTCCAATGCTCATTTAACTTTAGCCAATGGAATTAATTCCATTAAGCCCAAAGTTTATTTACAAGCCTAAAGAATTAAAATCATAAACCCAAGGCTTATTTTAATTCCTTAGCATATAGGAATTAAATTATGAGCCTAGTGCTCTATTTAATTCCACAAATCCAATTTCTCCAAATAACCAATAAGATTAAATAAATTTGTTGGCCCATGTTTTATTAAAATAAAACATCCCAATAAATAAATAAATAACTGAGGAACAATATAATTTTTCAGTCAATTTATATCAGCTCAAAGAGGGACCTAAAGGAAAAATAGCATTAGCTTAATAGGCCTGTAACCATGTCTTTCAAGACCATGTCACACGACTTTATTTAATCGCAATTAATTCCACTAAATAATTGTGATTGCAATCTAATGATTATTTTTTATTTAATCAATTAATCCTCTTGACATAATCATTTCATAGTCGAACCAAAGTTTTTGAGCTGTCACTTTGTTTTCTACCTCTTTTCCTTGAGTTAGTTGTTTAAATTCATGATTATCCTCATGTATCTTGTGAGAATACATCTCACCTTGTACACGTATAAGTTTTCAGTGTACCTACTAAAAACACTCGGGCCTAAGATTTAGGATAATCTTTCCCATTAAATCTAAAACAAGGGGAATATTCCTTATCGCTTTATTTTCTGACACATGATTTGGATTCCTTCTTAAAGTTGGTATTCCCACAATGTTACATGCAATTACCCAACATACTGAGGTTGTTTCAACCGACGATAGGTCTTACTCTATGATATATCTAAATAATCAACATTTCATATATGAGTTCACGAACTTCTTAGGATTTAGAGTAAATGTTAAATCGTCGTGCACATACATCATTTGTAATGACATTATAAACAAATGATGATTCACGTGGTCCTGTTTGGTGTGACATAACCCTGTCTATACCCCAATATATTAACCTAAAGCCTTTCTGCTTCTCATGACCGAAACAAGTCATTTGAGGTTTAATATGTGATTTAGATGGAGTTCCCAGTTCCATTTACAACTACGAACAACAAGTATTATAAGTTGCAAGGGCCTTTGAGTATGATGTTATGTGATACCCTCACATCACTCAAATACAATGCATTTTAGGAATCTTACATACTTATAATCAGATAATACACAATCACATATATGCCATGCAAAAATAAGTGTATGTCTTTTGTTCTAATCAAAACATTATCCAATCAATTGGAATTTTAGACACCATTCTCAACACCTATTACTTCTTCTGAAATTGGGTAATCGCATGTGAATTTCTCTCCCCCCAAAATCCTTAGCGGCATCCACTATGCTTTGGCTTGTCCCCGCTATGGTATTGGTATCTTTCTCCGCCTGGGTAAGATTCGACGATGACACATACACCACATCGTAACTCATATTTGATTTTTGGGCTACCAATCTCCTTACAACTCCCACCAACCCAAGACTCGTCATAACTTTTTTCTTTTTTTTTGTTTCTGTACCCACTTAATACTCGACCCATCTCAAGCTGCTTTAGACGTCTGTCAATTTCGTTTTTAAAGGAAACCAAAATTAAAAACTTGTAACATCTCACATAAGTTATATTTGTAGCACAGACAGGGACACTGTTCGTTCCCCATTTTATCAAGAAGCTTGATTGAGTCCTCTCCCAACTTTAAAACTTGTGACAAGTAATTATGTTTGGTTGAAAAGGTTGATGCTTAAACTACTAAGGAGGAGTGCAGAGCAGCAGAAGGCTCTTTCGTTCTACAGCCACCAGCATGGTTTTTGACATTATTGGTCAAAATGAAATACTGGACTTGGGTGGTAGAAATAGCAACTCATTCATTGTTTTCCACATTTCCACCAAATCTCGTCTTTTAATTACTTGTCAAATACCAGCTTGTATCCCATATCACTTCAATTTTCCATTTGCGTAAGTCGGAATCCAAGGGCACCAATTTACAAAATCAAACACCAAACAACATTTTATTGCTAGAGAATTTTATGCCACACCTCATACAAGACATATAACACAAAAGTCCATAACTGTATACACATACCTCATTTTCTATATATTGATTTCATTGCAGTAAGGAATGCATCACTACTTCCTACTGCTACAACTGCAAAGAATCTTTAAGCTTTTTCTTCGGTTCAAGGTGGGGTGGGCATAAAGCAAAAATCTCATAGATATTGAGACAGTCACTGTGTCCCCAAGTACATGCAACATGTGCTCCAACCAAGCTGCCAATGCAACCAGAAAGATAAAGCTCTGATTAATTAAATGGGGTACATACATAAATGCCTATGATTTCCCTGCTTCAGCTGTATCAGCATCTTCTATTTCGCTGCCTAATTTGACGATATCTTCAACTAGTATCTTTCCTTCTGTTGCAAAGAAAATGGCAAAAGTAGTTCTCACATAAGAGTGGTTATAATGAGGTTTGAACATCAATATGAATAATGAAAAAATAAAATAAAAATTCATATATGTGAAAGCTTTTAGACATTTTAATGAAATGAATCATTGCAACTTTATTCGGCAATTGAAACATGTTAATATTGCACTTCTTCCCCACTAGAGATTGTCTTCCCTCTTTTTGTGCTAAAAAAGAGAAATAAATAATTTTGAAGTTTTTTCTTTTTTTTTTTGAGGGGGAGGTGGTTGTAACAACATTAATCTACAAAATGAAAAATTCCATTAACAGCTACTTATGATGGTAGAGAATGCTTTCATCTCCACATGGCATTGAACCCCTCATAATTCATATATAATTGCATCAAAAGAAAATATAGTAAATGAGAGCTGGCATCTCTAAAAGTCCGCCTGTAGACATTCCTATTTAGTTGGAACACTTGAGACATGCTGATAGACATTTACGATTTACATTTATTAGGTGAAGCGAGGATGAGAACCAGAAAAGGGAAGAAATAACCTATTGCCACTGACCTTTATCCTTGGAAAGGTTGCTAATAAGTTCCTGAATACCCTCCTTGTCCAAGGTGTCCTTCAGGTACATTGCAGCAGAAGCAACCTCCTCAGGTGTCACTTTCCCATCGTAGTCCCTGGCACAAAAATGACAAAAATAAATTGATTTGAAAGAAAAAAGAATAGATGGTACTGAATTCTTAAGAAAGAGGGTAATGGATGTTCACAATTGTTTTGTTGTCAGGAGTAGACTAAACACTTATTTGTGAACTGCTGGTGGTAATTATCTTTATAAACATAGTGTCAGGAAATGAGATGCATATGCAGGAGGATTCAAAAGTACATATATACCAAGTGACTAAGAAGACTACAAATTACACTGGTGCATTATAGGTAGGAAGTAATGATCTTCTTGAGGGTGAAAGAGTACACTTCTTAGGAAGACGGGTGATGTAGGAAGATTGATACTAATACATGATTTTGCATTTGCTTGATCTAGCACAGGAGGTGATATATGATATATGTTCAGCACAGGCATTAAAAACTCTCAAGTGTTGGAGCCTTATTTTAGGAGACTCCCAAACTATGAAATAGGATAACCGGTATGTATTCAAGCTTTGACTCAAGTCAATAGGAGGAGGTGAATTTGGAGTTGCATCGGTAGAAGTTTCACTTTAAATTTCTATTTTACTACAAGTTGACTGTTCCAGGAAAGTTTCTCATCCTACGAGGTTTCGTCCCCTACATCTCACCTGAGGCAGCTTTAAGCCATAGGAACAATCTTCATAACCAACAACATGGTTCTTTAGTGGACCAGTCTAAAATATTTTATTTTCTATAATTGAAGTTCTCAAGTAGCAAATTATTCATTTTCCTGTGACTTACATACTATCTAGACAATGCAACATATGCATTTTAATTTTGGTGCTAGGGCGTAAAAAGTACTTGATAGGCACAAGGTAGAGTAAAAAAAGTAATCGGGCATTAAGACAAGGTATGCCTGAAAAGCTCGAATACCTGTACTTTGTTCCATAATTATATATGAGGGATAGTCTAAAAAATCCTATATGCACGCATCATAAACGTGTACATAAGTTACGTGTACATAAGTTCTGTAGCAAATTCAACATAGCATCGACTGTCAAAAGATATGGTTCCGAAAGGGCAACAAACCTGTCAAGCAGCCGCCAACGGTCTCCAATTTTTGCATCAACGTCATCAATTTCCTTTTCAAGCTTGTGGAGCATAGCATCAACCTGAAACATGAACGTCCAGTAACATTTTTTGTAACTTGCCACTTGCACATAGAACGCATACAATCAAAGGCAGTAACTAAATACATCAGCTGGGACTAAAATAAAGACAAATATTTGGAGGTTCATAACTCAAGAATGGTTGAAATGTCATTACCCTGCCTATAAGTGCTGAAGAAACCTTGTGACCTACACCTGTCTCAGTAGCAGCATGGTCACTCTCCTCCTCCCTGGCAGCTTTGTATGCCCTCTTAGCTTCTTCTTCACCATCTGTACCCTCTTTCTCCACGACTCTATTATACAGCTCTATCTGGAAATGATAATAGCAACAACAAATATAACCAACAGAAGAATATACTGAAACAGATAGAAGGTTTCAAAGGAGAAAGGAAGACCAAATAAAGTTTGTATATAGTACAGTTGACAACAAAATTCAAGGGGAAATGACACTGCCATGTCGCAGTGACCTTTGGATGACATAGCCACTGCTCAAGATATACATATGAATTTAAAATAAAAGAGAGACATACGTTATGACAGAGAGGTTCAAAGTATCATTTTATTAATACGACAGATTGTCTCCAGTAATCACCTCCAGTAACAACATACATGGAGTTCATACTCAGAAGACAAATTTCACCAAGACCCTTCATGGATGAGGAAAAGAAATATCAAATGAAAAAAAGATTAAGAAGAAGATTAAAAAAAATCATACTCAAAAACTATTTTATTTGCAAAGTCACCATTATCTCGCAGCTACCAATCATTAGATGGCAGCTATTACTCATGGTTTTGTTAAAAAAATGTAAGGCCCATCCTCTGCTGTAAGTCGCAAAACACAATTGGGAGGTGGATTTGCCGAAGGCTTTCTTTCTGCAGCATTTGTGAGTCGTGTTTCAACTTTTCGGTAACGGTGATGATGAGGTTCGTGGACTTGAACTAGCAATGAGAAATTGAGAAATGCTTCTTTGCATTCTAGCATCTATCTCGCGTACATATCCACTGAGTTGGCGTACTCCATCCACTATTGATGGGTTTTATTTTTTTGCTTTATTAATTAAGGGTGGATCGAGCATGCCATCTCAGCGGAGATGGACACCAGAATGCAAAGAAGCATTTATCTAAAAAAATTATATCAATTCTTTTTGTAGGGGTTGAGGAAATTAGATAGTGATAATTTTCCTTGAAAGGATGTGTGGTGTGTGCAGCCCTTCCTAGGTTGCCTTTTTTGGGTTCACAATAGCTCTAAGAAAGATTTTAATAGTGGATAATTTGATCAAGAGGAAGAGAGTTGTTGGTGCTATATGTGTAAGTGTAATCAAAAACTGTGGCTTATCTTCCTCATTAGGCACTGCCCGTGAACTACTAAGAAGCTCAAGAAGGGTAGAAAGAAAAGGTCCCGCTTGTTTTCCTGGGAGGGTGGTTCCATTATGTTTAATGTGGTGGATCTAGATGGCGCTAGGTTGTACAGCACTAGATCGAGCTTTTATCCCTTAGACTAAAGACACTGTTTCTGAAATGGATTGTTGCCTAGTTATTGATCAACTAAATATTTGACTCTTCAATTAATTTATTGGAATTCTCACTTTGAGTCAACCGTTTTTCTTTGTCTCTTTGTTCTCTTCTATTATTTTCTTTTCCTTCCTTCGTGAGTTATATACTTCTTGTGTGCTTGGGCTTTGCTCTCTCTTTTTCAAACAAATGTAATAGTCAACTGAGAGAGAGAGAGAGAGAGAAAGAGAGGAAAGCATACAACATATGTCAGAAACAGAGAATATATATATATATTCTCTGTTTCTGACATATGTTGTATGTTTTATATATATATATATATATAGTGACCCAACATATGTCAGAAACAGAGAATATATATATATATTCTCTGTTTCTGACATATGTTGTATGTTTTATATATATATATATATATATATAGTGACTATTTTTGCATTCAAGATCATAAGGTGACAAACTCAAAAGAAAATGGAGAGATTGCTCTTTCTGAAAAGTGACGGTAGCAGCATCTTCCCTGAATCTTCAAATATAGATTTTGCCACTTTTCTAAGATCGCAATATTTAAAATGTATCATTCATAAGTCACAGATAGAAATTAGTTAGCTTACCTCCTTTTTGACAAGTCGCAAGAACTCTTCACGCTCCCTGCTTACTGACTAAAATGAGTGGCAGAGAAAGCAAATCAAGAGTCTAAGTACCATTGCACTAAAATAAAATAATAACAATAGTAAGACTAAGACAAGCCTTATAACATCAATTACTTCCATTCCTTACAGATGCTGATGCCAAAACAGCCAACGCACGACTGAGCTCACAAAGCTGCTCCACTTTCTCCAATGTTTTCACTCTTGCCTGTTCGTGTGCTTCCCCAGCCATTGGCGTAGTCATCTCTTCCAAAGCCACATCCTTTCGGCTATCAGCAGATTCCTTCATCTTGGCCTGCTCCTCCTCCTCTTCCTCTTCCTCCTCCTATATTTTAAAACAGTTACTCAGCAAACAAAGATCTTAGGATATGGTATACCAAAGACCTAAAAACTAAATAACCATAAAAGTTCCCGTGCAACAAAATGACATGCTCCTTGCACATTAATTGGTCTACAATACAGGAAAGCTCTTTTACATATTTAAATTACAATTGGTGTGCCTCAGAAGTCTTGGATGATGTTCAGCCAGATATGGCATATACAAAATTCTGACATTATCCTTCTCATTTTTGAAGGATGGCCCTCTTTTAATACAAGTTCAGAGAACTTAACTTAATAATTTATGTTACCTTAATAACTATGCCTTTTTGTTAAAAATTAAAAAAATCATGATGGGAATTTTATGAATGACATGGAGAATAAGGTTGAAGAATAACTTTGATAAGCATTAGTAACAGAACATCCAAAAGAAAAAAAAAATATATATATATATATAATCTGCTAGCAAACTGAGTCCCCATAATACTAGAAAAGAAAACTAGAATACCAATTCTCTTGCCCCACAAAAAGCCACTGAACATGGAAAAGCACCTAAGCATAGTATAATCAAACCTTAATCAATTCCTCCTGCATTTCTAGGAACTCCAATTTCCTCCTCCTTTCTGAAACAGCATCTTCAGAAGGCAAAGTTGTCACTTGAACAGTATCCACAACTTCATCTGGCAAAGAGGAGATTGCTTCTTGAACAACTTCCTCAGGCCTTTTACCATACATAGAGAAGGCTCTGCAGAGGGTACAGACCACAATTAAGCAAATTTAGATGTGGTTGTGTCTTGAAACAAATATAAAGAGGTGCAGCATTAAGTTACCTAGAAAGAATCAAGAGGGAAGATGGAAGAGAGTGGTTAAGAGACAAATCCAACCAATCACGCAGCTGCAAACAGATATTACGACTTATACACCTGAATAAAGAGAAACTTTTCTTCTACCTTCTATAAGGAAAGCAATATAACAAAAATTGAAAAGCAATTGCTAAGTTTTCAATGGCATCCCCAAGAATTATCATAGATAAGTTATAGACATCAGAAGAGGTTCACTGACATAAATAAGTCAAGGTTGACTGCTTCTAGAAGTCACAAAAGCTTTTATTAATTAGCACACTTGATATATATTCAATGTATTAATGAAAAATTGTTCTCAATGCTTCAGAAAATTCTGTGTCGTATCCAGAGGACAATGCGAGTACAAGAGAAAGTCAATATTGGCCATTTTACATGAGTTCATTGCAAACATTCAGAAGTTTAGAACTAATTAGGTTCAAAGTGATATAATGTCATATACGCATGAAATTTCCTTTGTCCTCGAGGGTAATTACTTGCGAAGAGGTACAATAAAAATGCTGTACATTGCTTAAAAGAAGGTCAGGCATAGCACACAGTGAGTTCAGGTAAAGTGGCTACTTCAACAGCTCTGAACAGAAAACTATTGGGTCAATGCTGGCCATTTCAAAAGAACACGAGTTTCTGATAGATGCATGTAAGACCACGAACAGAGGAAATAAATTAAGACTGCAGATTTTGGTACTGAGCTTCTCATTCACAATCACAATCACCCAAAGAAAAGGCCACATTCATTTGTTAGCTCGTGAAAATAATGGATAAGATGTAAGAGCATGAACCTTTTGCCGCATTTCCTCCACTGAAGGTAATGCAAGCATTCCTCGATCTCTACAGGCTTGACGAAGTTCTGCTTCTGAAAGTGAATCCACACCCTCGGCTTGAATCAACTTATCATCATTCTTGATCCTGCCAAACTCAAAAAGTGTCATTTTTATAATGAAAAATTTCAATGTTACAAAAGTCTCTGAAGTTTTTGTCTACCCTCATTTTTAGCTTATCTTGAAAATCCTCAAAGTGGCAACACAAATTCTTTAATTTCAATGTATAAAGCATGAAAATTGGTTGTAACTGCATATGTGAATCTATTATTCATATGTATCATATTAAATTTTAAGGCAACTTTTTATAAAAGGCCCAACATTTTTAATATGTAATGATAAATCATATCAGGAACATGAAATATGCATAAAATGTAAACAAAAACCAAATTCAGGGGAAAAAAAAAAAAAAAAAAATCATATAGACTACAAGAGTTTTTTGGTCATGATTATTTCCTTGGCATACCAACCAATGAACTTATCCACTGAAAAAACTCCCCAGAAATCTTTAGACACCAGAACTGTAATAGAAACAAAGAACCCACTAAAATTGCCTCCAAAAGAATTTCAAGAAAAATACCATTAGAAAGTTGATTCTTTTTCCCTTTCAAAGATAACAATGGTCTGAGAAACATTTACAACATTTCTTTATGTCCTTAATCTTCACTAAATAATACCAAGGCGAGTATCCAGTTCAATCTTAGTATGTAAAAAAATGAGCAAAGAGTGTAAGCAAATCGGCAACAAATCCTCGTTTTATAAGCAGATCGGCAATAGATCACAAGATATTTCACGATGAACCTTCTGTATGTGTAATAAACCAATAAGGCAAAGACCAATTGTGAAAATTCAGTGGCCCACAGTTAAAATACACTTTTCAAAGGCTTCCATGAAGAAGCTTCTGACCGCATAAGCTAAAAGCCCCATGTCCAGACCAAAAGCTACACAAGCAAGTTAGCCAAAAGAGACCTGCCCGCTGAGGGGGGGAGTGAAAACAAAATGTATCTTACTCTTGCAGTCTTTTCCGAAGCATAAATCGCAGATACGCATCTGTTCCATATGAGCTGATACCCATATATTTGCACATGTTTACTAACCGTGGCCTGCATATAGCAAAACACAGTTGCTTTTGTCAAATACTGCAGCGATAACAAAAACGCCAGTAACCCTAAGAGTTAGTTGACAGCCATGGGAGTCAAACTAAAGGGCAAAAGTACTACCAAAATATGAAGTAAACCAAAAAACCAACCTGCTGATGTTATCCAAAGTAAGCTCATCATTGAATAACTTGGCAAAGCCTAAAATTTCATCATTGGAAACACGGGCACCTGTTCTAACCTATTTAAATCACAGAAGATAAACAAACATAACATTTCACCAACAGGACACCGGTAATATAGAGTCGCTCTACCTCCCTTGTTTATTTGGAAAGGAAAATGTATAGATAACTTACCTTATTGATAAATTCATCAAGATCTTCTGCTGTCTTCTTAACTTCTCCACTTCGTGAGTTTTGGACTTCCATTGCCATTTCTTTCACTGTGTCCTGAAGAAACTTTGCATATTCTATTCTTGCATTAAGCCTCCTTTTCAAAGCCTCCTACAGGTTAGTCATTTGAATTGAGACCAAAACTCTCCTTAATAATGGGACAGCAAAATCTGACGGGGTACACACATAGACATGCATGCATATATCTACATATATCTATGTATGGTGTGTAAGAATCATGCTTACCCCACATCAAATCTCAACTGTTGATGAATGGAAAGATGACACACAAAGCAACTAGGTGCAACAATTTGTAGATATTCTAACTAACGGTTAAGCAACAGTGGTATAGTTAGTTTATCCTTCACTTCTCAAAATATACACGAAAGATTTTATTATATTACCTGATACATATTACACCAATATATACCTTGCTTCAGCTGTTAGGAACCATCATGTTGATCTGCTCGCAGCATAGAAATTAATGCCAACTAGGAAAAAATAGTTTATTGTTTTCATTTTCATCACTCTAGGCCTGCTCAGCCTTCTGTAATTTGCATACCTCAAAATCGATAAGTAAACAAGTCATTGGTTTTTGTATGACTAGGCCAGAAGAACCAACATTTTAAGAACTAAGGTACATGAAATATCACACTGTCAGTATTGCTCACTAAAACCCATTGAAATTTGCAGCTTGGGCAATACTTGTGCAAATTCTGATGGAAAAGTCTCTTGGAATCAATAGTTTGCCTTTACATCACACCACATAATATGTCCTGCAGTAAAAAGCTTTTCTTTTATCTCAACTTCCTCAACAAGGGCCTTTAAAATTGTTAAAACATCTTAGGACACCTCTTTCAAATTTTTGCATTTGATCAAATTTTTGTTAGCTTGTTGATAATCAAGAAGGAAAGATAATGTTTTTTTATCTCAACTTTCTCTCGGATAATGTTTTCTTCTATTTCTTCCCTTGTCGAAAATCAATATTGGCTACTTTGTCAGCGTTTTTAGCAAGTATTTTTGTTTTGGGGTTAAAAATTGTGTTTTGATGTGACATAAAGGTGAGAAGTGTTTTCTGGTGGGGTGCAAATTTGAGAAAAAAAAATGTTTTTTATTGAGTACACCTGCTTATTTTGAGAAAGCACAAACAACCATAAAGTTGACTCCTTGAAAAAAAAAAAAAAAAAAATGTAATTGCGTGGCCACTTTCAGTGGCTACCATCCCTCTCCTTCACTGAGGGTGTACACACAGCTACTCTATTTTTTTTTTTTTTCTTTTAAATTGTTTTAAATAATAATAAGTTAGCTCCTACCATTGCAAAAGTTCAGCACCTATTTTGTTAAAATATGCTTACAAGGTGGGAAATTTTTTATAAAAAAGTGTTTTGTGTTAATGTATTTGAGAAAAGTGTGTTTTTAAAACTGAAAATAGAAAACAAAAGCACTTGGAGAATACCTTAGCAAAGGTAGCCAATTTTTTTTCCTCATATTTTTTCCCAACTCTATCTTATTAAACTCTTGCGAGAGCATTATTATATGAATAGTATCTTGGATGTGCTACGAACTGTAATATGATGTGTTCTCTCACTTAAACAGCAAGAACTTGCTCAAATGAAACCAATTTACCCGAGATAACTGCTTTAACATAACTAACTGGAGTAAATAAAGAATCCTTGCAACAACAAATAGCTTAACTCTCTCAAAAAGAATCCATTAGCAAAGAATATATAAAACGCAACATGTTATCAACTTTAAACTTCAATCCTGTAGTTACAGTATATTTTCAATAGAAAATTTGTAAAAACAGTGCACACAGGAACCCTATAAACTAAGATGTTTTGTCACAGAAAAATATCATGGGCAGTGACCTAGAACCACTGACTGGCAGTGGTTAAATATTTGGGCACCACCCTCTCATAAGGGTTATGAATCAGTAAAACTTTAAAGCGATAAACCAAAAGGGAACAGAATACAGAGATTGGTCCACTCACTGTCCTCCAAAACTATAAAGTTAGGAATCATATATAACTTAAAAAGAGTATCTCTTGGGACAGACATCACAATTATTACCTGTTCTTTCATCTTGTCCTGGAAAGTTGATGGTAACATGTTGGGAAATAGTTTCAGGAATACCGGCAGCAAGAACTCCATGAATGGAACTATAATAAAAACTGCAACAGGAACTAGCCTGAAAATATCAGCTGTGGTACGTGTGAGCTGCTGTCTCTCCCTTCGAGAAAGACTCTTCCCATTAGCAAGCTTCAACAATAACCTTGAGCTGATCCTAACATCAGCCCAAAGTAGTTTTGTACCCAACCAATAGTGCTGCAATGTAGATTTGAATTCATCCTTCCAATGGCGAAGCTTCTTAGCCCAGTCCTCCCTATGAGTATAATAACAAAATAAGTACAAAGCAAGTTGTTAGATCAAAGGCAACAGAATAAGATTTCTAGACCTGCTCATGGAGGCAACAGCTCTCAAAGCAGGACCAATTCCAAGAAGCCTGGTCCATACTCTCTTCATTATAGATTCAGCACTCTTTAGCGATTCTTGGGTCTGCTTAGCTTTTGCTTTGGCTTTAACAGTAGTCAAACCTTCAACTGCTTGATCACACTCCTCTGGTGAAGCTTCCTTTACCTTTTTAGCAATCTGTTGCCGATTCTCACCATTGCGACCAGCCCTTTCAGGTTGACTGGCTGTGGCTGTGGAAGCATAGCGAATAGATAATGAAATCCACTGAACTCCCAGAGAAGGAACAAAATCTGCCCTTCCAATTCCACAACCTGAAATTGGAAATGCGAATGAGTTCTGCCTAGAAAATCCAGCTGATAAAAGACCTGGTAATCCATCTTTGTTGACTGAAGATGAACCTCCTTCATTTTGATAATTAGTAACTGCAATTGGATGATTTGCAACCCAGCTTGAACTCAATAATTCATAAGATGGGGATGTACGTCCATGTTTGAAACTCGGGAAACCTTGAATCAAGCAAGTGGATTGATTCAAGGAATTGAATAGGTTTTTCCTCCTTCGCAAAATTGCTCTTGAAGCCATTATGACAATCTTCAGCCTCTATGCAGAGAAAAAAGGCAGTATATCTCATGCAGCCACTTGACTTAGCCAGCCTATATATACAGTGGTGCAATCACCCATCATAACCACATTATCAACAAGTAAATGAATTTTATATACTTCTTGAAGCTTTGATAAATTTAACTCAAACTTGCACCAATTCTCCCCAAATCATCAAATATGTGGTTCACTAACTCATATTGAACAAAGAAATTATAAACTAGATTTTCACATGGAAAAGGGGGGGAGGGGGGGTGGTGGAAGATTTTCTGTGCTTTTTCAAGTTTCTTAGTATTCATTACCCTCTTTTTGATTGCAAAGGATATAAATCTTAAAATTTGACTCTTGGCTCCCAAAATTGAAAAACTGAACTTGAATAAGCAAAGTGATCACTTAGGGTGTTGAGGATAGAAATATGAACAATAAAGGAAAAGATCAACAACGGTCAGAAACCAAATGAGAAAATGAAGAAAACTCCAAGGTTCACATTCCCTCTACAACATTGTTGTCCATGTACAGAAAAATTACATTCAATTCATACAGATTATGTCCCCCAAATTTCTATGTAGATCGATAATCCACAAGTACTTTTTTTCTTCATTCTCGGTTTTATCATGGTATCAGAGCGTAGCGTTGATTCTGAAAGAATGAAAAAACTCTGTTTCTTCAATTGACAAACAGAGTCTTTTTTTTTTTTCATACCTGTTGCACTTTGTTGCTTTTCTATTGCAGTGTCTCGGCAATCTCTTGCCGTGTTTTCTCCAGTCAGATAAACGTTTGGGCTGTCCTCCACCCGTCACAAGGCTTTGCCCGCTCCGATGCTTCCTCGGAGGCCCTGCCCACCCCAATCCGCGCTCAACCCGTGAATTATTGGTGCTGCGGCGGCGTGTCCTACCACTCCCGTCGTAGCTACCGACTCACGATCAGAGTTTCTCCTCCTCCTTTTTCTTGGACTGTTACTGTTTGACACCAGCAGCTTCTGCCAGTTCCGATTCACCGCCGCTCCAGCACGTCCTCTTACTTCTTTGTGCGTTCTGTAATCGCACCAACGAGGAAGGAGATCACCTTTAATTCTGGGTTTTAGCTAAAATCTAGCCTTGTGAGAATATACTCAAAACCGAAACGTATATGAATATACTTCTCGTTTTTCTTTTTTTAAAAAAAAAATTTAATATTAAATTAAAGGTAAATTTAAAATTTTATAAAAATTTTAGAGCTATATACGTCATTTCATCTATTTTAACATTTGTTTAATGTCATACCCTAACATAGGGAGATTGATTGCATCAAATTAAAAGAAACCACCCGGTCCAATGATTTACGATAAAATTTTGGGTTTAAATCTCTTAAGGAAATAGGCATGTGTGCAAGAATCAGAATGAGTGTAAAGAGAATATTTTCATACTTAACTGTATATGTGTAGGTAATTGTGGTTAATTTCAAATATGACATCACCTATGATATTGCAAATATTTGAATCCGACTATGAAATACGGCCTTGTTTGGATGACACTTTTTTTGGATTTGTTTTGAAATTAGGTTTTTTCGATTTTGTAAAAATTTTTGGTTCAAATTTCTGGAATGCAAAAATTTGCATGTTGACCATGAAGTACAATTTTCATTTTGAAATCCTCATTTTATGTGAATTCCAAAATTGTAGGTAACATTAAATGTTAATTATTGGGTCCTGATTTTCACCCAAGTGTTCAATTATGTTGTCCTAACATGTTTCAAAGAAATGATTACCGAAGATCAACTTCGGCTTTGAAAAACTAGCAAACCATTACTTCATGCATGCTGTTGAGTGAGAAATTGTTTTTTTTTTTTTTAAGCAAAAATGTAAACTATCAAGCAAATAAAATGTGCATGCATACGTTTTGATATATTTTTGTTTTTTCTAACAATGACTAATAAATGCATTTTGCTTTCAATTGGGTGAGGTTAGGAAAGATTGCATTTGATAACGATCTATTTTGAGGCAAGTTTTTGCTATGTCATGTATTTTGCTCTCCAAAAAGGTAGCTCAATCGGTTGGGACCACACTTAATAAAGTGGAGATCACTAGTTCCAATCCTTCTCCCCCCTCTTGTTAAGACATGTCAAAAAAAAAAACAAAAAAAAAAAAAAAATACTAAGGGGTAATTACCTTTTGCCCCATTAACTATAGCGTCATAAAAATTTCTATTTCATCAGTCAAAGGGGTTAAAATTGACGGTCAACAATCATGTGCAAGTCATGTGCAATTCTAATTTTTTTTTCCCACTTTTGCCCTTATTTTAAATAATAGGTAACTTTTTCAATAATTATTTTGCCTATTTTACTTAGATATGGCATGGAGTGGATATGGGGTTACTTGTGCAGCCAGATTTGAATAGGTGGTCATCTTCTTCGATTGCATTATCACCACCATTCCAGTAGTTTTATTGTTCCATGTCAAGTGGAGTAAAAAAGTTGGTCACAGATTTGACAAGTGAGATTTGGAGTAAAACAGTAAGGAATATTGGAGTAAAAAAGGTTGGTCTGAGCTGAGATGGGATTTGATTTGATTCATTTATTGTGAATTGTCCCATTTGATGCCAGAAATCAGGTCAAATCTTCATGCAGGGGGCATTGAAATTGCCATCCATTTCGAGTCTTTAATGGGTAAAGCTTCCACATCCGTCAGGTTTTGATATTCTCCAAATTGGTGTAAACTCATCACATTCTTCAATGCTTTATTGATAGATGATCTTGACAATCCGCAAAAGCAGGAAAATGTGTAAACTCATAATCTTATATTGTAAATAAATAAATAATTCCTCCCTTATTATATTGTTCAACTTGATATGTTGGTTGATTTTTTATACATTCAGTATTGAATCTGAAACTTCTATGTCTCATATTGCTTGGCGTAATGTCATAGTTATTATTATTTTTTTCAAATCTACTTGCAAGCTTAATGAAAAAAAAATTAAAAAAAAAATACCAATTGTAGCACAACTACATCAATCATATTGAGACACATTTCAATTACAATTAAAAATTAAATTATAAAAACAGCCAAATAAAAACAAAGGGGTGGTCCCTTCCTTGTTTGGCAAGCACTTTTTTTTTTTTTTTTCTTTCCCTTTTTCAAATCCAAATTTTATGATTTTGTAAATTATTTTGTTTAATATTTCTAAGTAAAAATAAGTTTACAATGCGCTTGGTCATGGTGACTCCCACTACACGTTACACTAATGGTCAAAAACCATTCCCCTTATTTTTCGTTAAGGAGCTAACATTGTGGAAATAGATATACACATAATACAACAAATAGGCAACCATCTTCAATAGATTTTCAAACAATGGTGCGCCCGAGCTACATATAATATCAAACCATGCATTACCGTGATCCTACTAAAAAGAGATCAATTACCAAAAAAAAAGAAATTATCCTTCCAGCAAATTTAACAGCGAAAGACATATAAGTTTAACAGCAAAAGACTAGCAACAACCAGTTCCCATTAATGCAATGCCACCAAAACGCACTTCAAGCAAATAAGAGCACTAATATTAGGAGTACTCCTAGGCAACATAAACAACACAAGATCGAACCAACACAGCATCGTACTGCAGTATTGAGCCACTGGTTGCCCAATGCACCGCTATTACCATGTTCACCCTCTTCTAAGACATCAGCCGACGGTGTTGATACATTTTCCAACTCATCTTCCCAATCTACTCACCCTTGCTGGGACGTGGGTGGCGGCAAATTTTGTAGTAGCTCATCTTCCCAATGGAAACTACCTCGATGATTCTGCAAGAACACCAATTGAGCATGGATATAATACCAATGTATTAAAAAAATAAATATAAGCATATTAATAGTTGAAGCAAAAACATTGCATACCTTGTAAAGGGGACACTTGTAAAATCGCCTCATGTAGTTTCTGTCGGTCCTAGAAACGAGTAGTTTCATCGGTCCAGCACCACATGGACATTGCATCTCAAGCTCCATAACTAATTTATTTAACACATTCATAAAGCCAACTAAAATGACATACATGTACAATATAAGGAGTACGACCAGATTGCAGAATACAAGAACAATTATTAAAATGGCATAGATATAGGTATGAGACCACAAGTTTTGATAATTATACATAGCAATCACCAAAATGACATAGTCATATATGCGTCCACAGCTGACATAATTATACATAGCAAATACCAAAATAACGTATGCCATCCATAGCGAGCATGTTGGCACACACAAAAGTAGTTTAGCACAAGTCATACAAAGAAATAGTCACATTACACAACACATACCATAAACTAATAAACGGTACTGTAGGTACCGTAACAAAACATGAACTATATCACCATAGTTCCATTGCAATACCCAACACCACGTCAATTCGGCCCAGGCCTATTATCCCACATCAACTGCGCAATTTGGTCCCTAGTGTTTGCCATGTTCAAAGCAGAAGCATCAGAAAAGTCATAGTGGTTGGGGTAATCAGCACCATCGCCAAGAATCACAGGAGGGGCATGTTCAAAGAACATATCATTCCGGTTAGCTTGTCGGATGAAGTTGTGTAGTGTGCAGCATGCATTGACTACAAGGGGCTGGCGACAGACTTTGTACTTAGGCATGCCGTTCAAAACATGGAAGCGTGTTTTCAGCACTCCAAAGCATCGTTCAATCACCATACGGAGTGAGGAATGACGGTAGTTGAACAATTCCTTGAACCCTTGCGGGTCCCCACCATTACGGAAATCTTGTAGGTGATATCTCTCCCCACGATAGGGCGGAAGATAACCCATATAGCATGGAAACCCCGAATCAACCAAGTAGTAGTGATCTGAAAATTACCATGCAATACGTGTCATGATTGAGACCAAAGTTTAAAACATAAACATAGTTAATAGAGTTGGTTCGTGTAGTGAAGAATGCTCACCTTCAGGCGCTGTAGGAAATTCATTTTCAGGTCTCGTTATAGCATCGTAGAAGACCCTCGAGTCATTAGTGGTTCCCTCCCACCCGGTATACACGAATGTGAACATCATGTCGAAGTTACATGCGCACACCACATTTTGAGACACGACCCCCTTCCTCCCCCTGAACGCATTTTGTTTCTGCGCCGGGACCCAAGCTTTGATATGGGTGCCATCAATAGCTCCAACACAATTCTACCATACCAGTAATTGTCAATCAGTGTAATGATAAAGTATGGCCCCAAAGTCAAGCATATAATTGAAATTACATATTACTATTGTTTCATACCTGAAACCAGGGGTAATATTTCGGATTTTCTTGGATGTATGGGTGCACACCGTCAACATTCCTAGGCCTTATAATGCTCTTGCCCAAGTTGCATAAAGCCCTCATGACACACATGAAATTGCGTGAAATGGTCTCGGTGGAGTGTTGGAACCTGTCTGCCGCAACCCTCATCCCTTGGCGGTGCCCAACTATCAAGCAAAATATGGCTAGCGATTCTTCCACACTAACGGTGCGAGTATCTTGTATGTAGTTCGCCCTAAGGACATCTGCTAATGAGATAAAAGTATCTCTTTTCATGCGAAATAGCTCGTAGCAAGTGCCCGGATGCCCATGTAATACCTCATGCACGAATGCAGCACCCGTGAGGGCTGACGTGCGCTGGGGTATCCTGTCCACTTCGTTTTCTTCATCACACAAAGCCTCAATGTGAAGCAAATTCAAGAACATCTCCTCAAACCAGTCATCGTCATCCATGACATGGTCAACAGCACCATAGAAAACAAAATTTGGGACATTTGGGTTCATCCTGTTTGGAAAATGTGTAAAATGGCAACGTCAAACACAAATGATTGTAATTACATGGTCATTACCAAATATTTTGCCATTTTTAATATTGTTGTTATCTCTTTTTTTTTGTTTTTTTGTTTTTCCTCTGCACAGTAAGGAGATAGAACAATTTATTAGTGCAAGTATGGTTCTTTCAAATACAACAAACGATCGGTGTTCCCTTTTGATTGGTGGTATGTCGTGGATTTGTGTTAGTCGGTACTGTTATATCTATCAAGTGACCCACAATTAAATTAAATTATTAAATAATAATATGTAGTAAGTCATAATGTGACTTGTAACATTAATTTTTGAAAAATATATAATAAGTTATTATTTTATGAATAAATTAATACATAAAAAATTTCTTGAACCGAATTCTTAGACAAAACAGTTGTATGCTTGTCAAATGATCAGTGTAAGTATTGATTATTCAATATTGGGTACAGATGGTTTAACGCATTTTACACAATTTCTTAACTATTCTCATTTTAACACGAGCTAAGGTAATTACAACAATTAAATAAAGTAAAAAAACCAAAAAAAATTGAATTAGGTTTTGTAGTGCGAATATAATCGTTAAGTTTTTGTTCTTGAACAATTTTTTTAGGTAAAAAGTAATCCTAACAAATGAATATCAAAATAAATTTTTTGATATTGTTATAATATTAATATTAATTAAATAACTTAATTTATTATTTGTTTAGTATTTTTTTTGGGGTGAACATTGATTTCATGCTATTAACACGTGTTGGGCTTTACGGGTTTAGACGATAATTTTTTTTCCCATCTTGTAAAATGGGCAATTTAAACACAAGGTGAAATATACTTTTCCTACTCCTATGAACTTCAACTATTGTGTGGTCATTTCTACCTACTAAAATAAAAGCATACAACAAAATCTATTGCAAAGTAGAACTCAAAACAATTACAATCAAAAGCTTAATTTCAAACCACGTATTTATATTAATTTTCGTACTTGGATATTCAATAAGTGTTAATTAGATAAATTTTTTAAAGTGTTTTGCATATCTTTTATTATATATTGTCAATTTTCGTTTTTAAAAATCACAAATATTTTTTTTTTTTGGGTTTTTTAAACGAAGGTAGCAAATCTTTCTTTTTTCTGTTTTTAAGAATTTCTATAAAATTTAAGATATTTT
>NC_081542.1:11339318-11351344 GCF_901000735.1 Corylus avellana
ACCAGCCCTTTCAGGTTGACTGGCTGTGGCTGTGGAAGCATAGCGAATAGATAATGAAATCCACTGAACTCCCAGAGAATGAACAAAATCTGCCCTTCCAATTCCACAACCTGAAATTGGAAATGCGAATGAGTTCTGCCTAGAAAATCCAGCTGATAAAAGACCTGGTAATCCATCTTTGTTGACTGAAGATGAACCTCCTTCATTTTGATAATTAGTAACTGCAATTGGATGATTTGCAACCCAGCTTGAACTCAATAATTCATAAGATGGGGATGTACGTCCATGTTTGAAACTCGGGAAACCTTGAATCAAGCAAGTGGATTGATTCAAGGAATTGAATAGGTTTTTCCTCCTTCGCAAAATTGCTCTTGAAGCCATTATGACAATCTTCAGCCTCTATGCAGAGAAAAAAGGCAGTATATCTCATGCAGCCACTTGACTTAGCCAGCCTATATATACAGTGGTGCAATCACCCATCATAACCACATTATCAACAAGTAAATGAATTTTATATACTTCTTGAAGCTTTGATAAATTTAACTCAAACTTGCACCAATTCTCCCCAAATCATCAAATATGTGGTTCACTAACTCATATTGAACAAAGAAATTATAAACTAGATTTTCACATGGAAAAGGGGGGGAGGGGGGGTGGTGGAAGATTTTCTGTGCTTTTTCAAGTTTCTTAGTATTCATTACCCTCTTTTTGATTGCAAAGGATATAAATCTTAAAATTTGACTCTTGGCTCCCAAAACTGAAAAACTGAACTTGAATAAGCAAAGTGATCACTTAGGGTGTTGAGGATAGAAATATGAACAATAAAGGAAAAGATCAACAACGGTCAGAAACCAAATGAGAAAATGAAGAAAACTCCAAGGTTCACATTCCCTCTACAACATTGTTGTCCATGTACAGAAAAATTACATTCAATTCATACAGATTATGTCCCCCAAATTTCTATGTAGATCGATAATCCACAAGTACTTTTTTTCTTCATTCTCGGTTTTATCATGGTATCAGAGCGTAGCGTTGATTCTGAAAGAATGAAAAAACTCTGTTTCTTCAATTGACAAACAGAGTCTTTTTTTTTTTTCATACCTGTTGCACTTTGTTGCTTTTCTATTGCAGTGTCTCGGCAATCTCTTGCCGTGTTTTCTCCAGTCAGATAAACGTTTGGGCTGTCCTCCACCCGTCACAAGGCTTTGCCCGCTCCGATGCTTCCTCGGAGGCCCTGCCCACCCCAATCCGCGCTCAACCCGTGAATTATTGGTGCTGCGGCGGCGTGTCCTACCACTCCCGTCGTAGCTACCGACTCACGATCAGAGTTTCTCCTCCTCCTTTTTCTTGGGCTGTTACTGTTTGACACCAGCAGCTTCTGCCAGTTCCGATTCACCGCCGCTCCAGCACGTCCTCTTACTTCTTTGTGCGTTCTGTAATCGCACCAACGAGGAAGGAGATCACCTTTAATTCTGGGTTTTAGCTAAAATCTAGCCTTGTGAGAATATACTCAAACCGAAACGTATGAATATACCTTTCGTTTTTTTTTTTTTTTTTTTAAACAAAAAAATTTTATAAAAATTTTAGAGGTATATAAGTCATTTCATCTATATTAACATTTGTTTAATGTCAGACCCTAATGTCAGAAACCACCCGGTTCAATGATTTAGGATAAAATTTTGGGTTTAAATCTCTTAAGGAAATAGGCATGTGTGCAAGAATCAGAATGAGTGTAAAGAGAATATTTTCATACTTAACTGTATATGTGTAGGTAATTGTGGTTAATTTCAAATATGACATCACCTATGATATTGCAGATATTTGAATCCGACTATGAAATACTAAGGTTTCACGTAAAATATTTTCAGTAAAAAATATTTTCTTAAAAAATGATATTTAATACTCTAAAAACATATTAATTTATATTCTAAAAATACATCAATTTATATTAAAAATGTATAAGAGAATCACGTGGTCTATGTATGGACACTGAGTCGAGGAACTTCAATTTAATTTTCACTTGTTGAGTTGCAAGTAAGGGTGAAAATGCAGGCGCAGCCCGCATCCGCTATCCGCATATGTGGATGTGGATAGCAAAAACTAAAATCTACAAATGCAAATGCAGATAGCGGTTTTAGGATACGCAGATGTGGATATTATTCGCATCCACATTCCTTTATATATATTTAATATATATTATATTTTCTATATATACATATATAATATTTTTTAATTTATGTTTGTCGGATTTGTAATTTATGTTTCTTATGCTAGATTTATAATGTTGTTGGATTTCACTTTTAGAAAACTCTTTAATTTGTTCTGATTAATTGCCTTATATGTTATTCCTTTATTATTATTATTATTTTTAATTATTTTTTCTTGTTACCAACCATAAATTTACTAGAAGCTAAATATTAAAAAATGTCTGTGATGAAAATTTATTGACAAAATTATTAGAAAATGTGATATGAATAATAGTGTTCAATTATAAATAATTTTTTTTTTTTTTGGTATTTGTTGTAATATTTGTTACAAACATTCATTTTAAGTCATTTGGAAATGTTTTATCATTTGATAATATATTCTTAAAGGTTTTTATGAGAAATAAAAATTATCTTTAACCATTTTGATTTATAACCGTTTGTATTTATTACTTGGTTATAAGATATAACTTTTATGACCGTTCGTGTTTATTACTTGGTTATGAGATATAACTTTTATGGCCGTTTGTATTTATTACTTGGTTATGAGTTATTAAATAAAAATTAGTTTTAATTGATTTTTACCGTTTTGACCGTTAGTCTTTAACAAGTTTTATTGTAGTTTGACCATTTTGTTATTAACAAATGTTTTACCGTTTTTGGTGTTATGACCATTTGGACATTATAAAAAGAAAAGAAAACATCCACAATCCCATGGTAGAGTGAGCTTGCAACAAGAAAGAAAGAAAGACAAACTCATTTTCTTTATAAAAGAGTTTTGTCCTATTTTAGAAGATCAATTGTATAGAATTCTATTCTATTCAATTTCTATTTTCTATTTACGTTTATTTTTTAAGAAGATCAAAGGGTTGTTCTACTAGTCTTCGTTATTGGAAGTGCGTCCTTAACGAAGGTAGACGCTATAGTCTAATCCTGGGAGGTTGCGTGTCAAAGGATCCGATCGCACCGAGTTATACACTCCGGGAGGCACGAATCAACCTTTAAAGACAACGCTCTTGCGTGATTCTATAGCACATTGTGAGATCTTTCCATACTCTACTTTTCATCTCTTGTATTTTATTTATTTTATTGTTAATTTTTAGATTGCAATGGTTTTATATCAATGAGAATTTGTGCACCATCCAAAATTATTTCCAACAGTATTTACTAGAAGCAATAATTAGTGAATTACAATTTTAAGGTCTAAAACGCTCATTACCTCAAATGCGGATAACAAATAATATCCACGTTTATTATTTGCATTAACCGCACGAATGTAAATAGTAATCGCATGATACGGATGTAAATATAAAAAATCATTATTTACATTTTGCGGTTGTGGATAAAGATATTGGCTATTATTGCATTTTCACGCGTAATTGCAAGGGTGTGTGAGAACAAGAGAAGTAGAATAAGACTGGAAAGTTGAATTGGCATGATGAGATTGTATAAACAAACATTTTCTTCTCCAAATTGTGCGACCAACCCAACCCATTTGATACGCAAGCCTCTCAGTGGTCAAAACAGTCAAAATCCCATTCAATGTCACTCCTAAACAAGGCATCCACAGACTTCTCCCACTAATCCATGGCCGTCCTTTTCTACGCCTTTGGACTTTTCCGCCTCTGAGTTGTTGAAAAGTTAGAAAGACCGACACAAAAGGAAGTCTTCGTCACAAAACTGATGTTTCGTAGCTGATTCTTATGCTGCAGACAGCCAGAGAGGGTCTTGTACGTTTTCTTCTTTTCCCTGATATTTCTTTTTTTTCATTATTCTTCTTCTTATAGAAGATAGTTCCCATACAAAATACTTGCACCATTTTCTCTTCTGGGTATGTCCCAAATCTTCTTTATCTTTTATGTATAACTGGGATTAGTCAATTGCGTTTCAAATTTTCTTGGGTCTTCAAGGATCTAAGGTTAGTGTCTGTAACATCCTCGTATCAAATTTAGGGCTGCTGCTAGAGTTCCTACTGTTGTTGTTGTTGTTGTTGTTGTTGTTTCTTGTAACTCACTCATCTTGTAAGATTGTTTTTCCTTAAATAAATTGCTCTTGAGTTGGGTAAAATTGTTTTTCTTAATTTTATTCCAAGGATGTTGAATGCCAAAGATGTGGTTGTTGTTGCCCCCACTCTGATATTGTTTACGATGATGGTGTTGCTTAGTAGTACTAGTTCAAGTTTAGCCACTTTGAGTGATATTTACTGCTTGAGAACCATCAAAGACTCTCTTGAAGACCCTTATGGCTACTTGAACTCCTCCTGGAATTTCAACAACAATACCGAGGGATTCATTTGCAAGTTCACTGGTGTGGATTGTTGGCACCCGGATGAGAACAAAGTTCTAAACATCCGGCTTTCAGACATGGGTCTCAAGGGCAAGTTTCCTGCTGGCATCGAGAATTGTTCAAGCTTGACGGGCTTAGATCTTTCAAACAACAAGCTATCAGGACCCATCCCGGATGATATATCACATAAACTCACGTTTGTGACATCCCTTGATCTCTCATCCAACAGTTTCTCAGGTGAGATCCCGCTGAATCTTGCAAATTGTTCTTACTTGAATGTGCTTAAACTCGACCACAACCAGTTAGCCGGTAAGATCCCGTTGCAACTCGGGCAGCTCAGTCGGATCAAGACATTTAGTGTGTCCAACAATCTCTTGTCAGGGCAAGTCCCTGTGTTCAGCTCTACTTCTGTTGCAACGGCTGAGAGCTATGCCAACAATCTGGGACTCTGCGGGGGACCCTTGAGAGCCTGCCAAGGTGCCCCAAGGAAATCTCATGTTGGAGTCATTGCCGCAGCAGCAGTTGGTGGGATAACTTTTACAGCTATTATTGTGGGTATTGTTCTCTACTACTTCTCGCGCGGAGTAGTTATAAACAAGAAGAAGAAGGAAGATGACCCTGAAGGTAACCAATGGGCAAAGAGTATAAAAGGAACCAAGGGCATCAAGGTAGTCTGTTTTCTTTTTCATAATCAAATTAAATGACTGACTAGTACTACTATACTAACAAACATGTTCAAATGTTGTTTTCTTTTGATACTAACAAACATGTTCAAATGTTGTTTACAGGTTTCATTGTTTGAGAAGTCAGTTTCTAAAATGAGATTGAGTGATCTCATGAAGGCAACTGACAACTTCAACAAAAGCAATATCATTGGAACAGGAAGGACCGGAACAATGTATAAAGCGTTGCTTCCTGATGGTTGTCACCTTATGGTTAAGAGGCTACAGGACTCGCAGCGTTCAGAGAAAGAATTTGTGTCTGAGATGAACACACTGGGGAACGTCAAACACCGTAACTTGGTTCCCTTGATGGGATTTTGCATGGCAAAGAAGGAGAGAATTTTGGTGTACAAATTCATGGAAAATGGGAGACTCTATGATCAACTACATGCTGCTAGTACTAGTACTGAAGCTGAGGCTAGGAGAAGCATGGACTGGCCCTTGAGGCTCAAAATTGGGATTGAAGCAGCCAGAGGTTTGGCATGGCTTCATCATAACTGCAACCCACGGATTATTCACCGTAACATCAGCTCCAAGTGCATACTTTTGGATAAGGACTTCAACCCCAAGTTATCCGATTTCGGCCTTGCGAGGCTTATGAATCCGGTCGACACCCATTTGAGTACTTTTGTCAATGGAGAGTTTGGGGATTTGGGTTATGTTGCTCCTGAGTATCCCCGGACATTGGTAGCCACTCCGAAAGGGGATGTTTACAGCTTTGGAGTTGTTCTTTTGGAGTTGATAACAGGTGAGAAACCGACCCGTGTGGCTAGTGCTCCCGAAAGCTTCAAGGGAAGTTTAGTTGAGTGGATCACAGATCTGTCAAGTAATTCCCTTCTCCAAACTGCCATTGATAAGTGTTTGGTCGGAAAGGGTTTTGACAATGAGCTTACACAATTTCTTAAAGTTGCTTGTAATTGTGTGTTGCCAACTGCAAAGGAGAGACCTACTATGTTTGAAGTGTACCAGCTTCTTAGAGCTATTGGGGAGAGGTACCATTTCACAGCTGATGACGAAATCTTGATGCCATCTGATACCAGTGATGTTTCTTTTCCGGATGAACTTATTGTTGCTCAAGAAAAAACTCAGGTCCACTGAAAAACACTGGGTTTCTCTTTGACTGAGATATTCTAGTTTGATCTCATATGAAACCTACCTGTTTGACATATAATAGTTCTAGATGTAATGGCTTCTTGACATAATATTAGCATTATGCAAGATATATGTATACATAATATGTAACATTTCACGCCTGTTGGGCCACAGCTAATTGTATATATATCTATCTATATTAATATTCTACTTGGTTCTCATTGCCCCTATTTTATATTTGAAATAGCTTGTCGATTAGTTTTTGTTCCCTGCGTTATTAGACAATATCATGGGTTTTTTATAGTATGTTTGTAGAGACGAAAAGTATATTGTTTAGAGTCCCTCATGACATGCAACATTTCAGTGGTGTATCTTGTTTTTTTATTTTTCCCCTTTTTTGTTTTTCTTTTCAGCAACTGAAATAGGGATAGAAGGGTCCAACAACCATAAAAGGGTATACACTCTAACAACAAAGCCCAAACAATAAAGGCGGGACATAAAAAAACAATCGGCAATAAATTCATGAATAATTCCCATAAACAATTCTGAGTCTTTCTAACAAGTCGATAACATGTGGCAAAAGGGCACAGTGAAGAGCCCCGTAAGGTAATGGCAACAATCACCGTGATGTGCTTGTTGAGATGGAGATGCTGCCAAGAGGCGAGAACCAAACAGGTTCAGTAGTGTATTTAATTATCATGCATTGCTCCCTTGGAGATCTGCTAAGAAGCAAATTGTCTCGGAAAACAGGCTCAATGGCTCTAAGAGGTTGTGGGGTTTAAAAATTTCGAGTGTCTAACAATTTATTGGGTTGGTTATTGTGAGTCGGTAACATAGTTATATCAACCTCTTGGAATAATGTTCTTGATATACGTTGCATGATCTAAACAAAGTGGCTTTAAGCATATGCAGTAGTGAGTATAGCTAACATGCAAACAATAATTCCTGAAAGATCAACATCATCTGCAAAATTCTTCTTCGGAAGTAAACCTTCTTGATCCTACTATGAGTGAACAAATCTATTTATGCACGTGGATCCACATCCCCACTGTCAAAACCTGTGAAAAATCATATCAATATGTGCAAAACGCCTGCCTCCCCTGGGGGGGGGGGGGGGCAGAATGCCAGAAACCCCACTGTTGCTACTGATTTACCAGAACCAATTTATCAACTTCGTGCCACATTTGAAGTTATTGTCAAGAGAAAAGAAAAACAAAGTTAAAAAGTAAAATAGGGCTTTTTTTTTTTCTTTTTCTTTTTTTTTTACGCCAGGAAGGAACTAATTCAGATAGACAAGTTAGGTGCCTAGCCTAAACTCAACTCAGTAAATGCTGGCTATCTGGCGGAAGTTGAAGATTGTTTTCATGAGCTGGACGATACAACAAATACTCGAATAAAATAGAGAGAGACATTAATAGAGAGGTAAAGGTACATCCGCTCATGTCATTCATGTAATAGATACACTGTAGTTCGGTTAAAAGTCAACATCTTAAGTGCAAAGAGGAAACATTTATAACCTGAAAGAAGCACCATATTTTTCGAAACTCCCAAATGCCGCACTGATCTGCCCTTCAAGAGACCCAACACATATTAGGAACAAGTCAAAGTCATCAGCTTTTCCTCCACTATCAGATAATGAGAAAATGCCAGTAAAAAAGAATTAGAAAAAAGGAACCCATTAAAGGAAAGGCGAGGAACTCACTTAAGATGCTCCACCATTGTAAGCTAGTAACTCGAAGTATCACAATGGAAGGGGGTAACCACGGAGGTATGTGGAATCTACACCCGACTCCCGCACCAATGCCACCCTCCCTGTCCTTGCAACCTTCAAGAAAGATGAAATAGTTCGTAAATCTCTAAGATTAATTCAGCAAGAACAGTTTTCAATCACCAATATCTTTCTCAAAAGTTCCAAAACACCCTCTATCCTTATACAGTGTAACACAACCACCACCTATTTTAATATAAACATTAAATTCATCAAAAAAATAATAATAATATTATTAAAAAAAGAATGACATAAGATGACATCAGCATCTTTAACTACTCTTGCCCACATAAGATGACGTCAGCATCCCCCGGCCCCCCCTCCTCCTCCTCCTCTCTAATTTCTTACTTCTTTATCTCCACTCTCGACTTCTCTAGATTTTCTCTCTTTTTCTCAAGAGAATTGGTTACGCGCTTGTAGGCGCATGTGCCAGGGGTCTAATATAGTGAAGTTTTTGAGGATCTAACTTATGGCTTTGTTCACTACGATTGAAGCTAGTCAACCTCAAAGTGGGGTGAGTAGTATTACATATTTGAGTGGAAAATCTGGGAATAGAGGAAATCATGAATTAAAGAGAATGGTATGTTTGATGAATTATGATGTTAAGGGAGGTCAATCTCATGGAGTGACAGGTAGAGGGAGGGGTGGCAAATGTTCTTTATGAAACCTAAGATCATATCATAAAATGTGAGAGGCTTGAATGATAACAGGAAAATGATGGGGATTAGAGGGCTTCTAAGGGAGTGGAAAGGTGATAGTGTTTTGCAAGAGATAAAAATGGAGATTATTACTAGGGAGGTGGTTTGTAGTTTATAGGGTTGTAAGAATGTGGATTGGGTTGTATTTGGGGTCAAGAGGGGCATCAAAAGGTATTCTGTTAATGTAGGATAGGCAAGAGTGGTGGAGGAGATTGAGGAATCTGTGGGTAAGTTTGTGGTAGCGTGCTCTTTCAGATGCAATACGGAGAATTTTGAATGGGCTAATGCGAGTGTTTATGGGCCAGATGATGATGTGGAAAGACAATGTCTTTGACATAAGTTGGTGGGAGATGTCTTAGTGTAGTAGGGGGGATTTTAATGTAGTATGGTATCCTTGTGAAAGATCAGGTGACTTAAGGCACACACAAGCGATGGTGGAATTTTCAGAATTCATTTTTTAGCAATGACTCATGGATATTCCATGGATAAGGCGATGTAAAACTCAATAAAAATGGACCCAAGTAAGAGATTCTTTATGCCAGATATTTCAACCATCTTAAAACATTTTATATGAATTTTCCAAGGTTCAAAAATATCCCTTAGATGACAGTTTGCAAGGACATCAAATCAATGTACGGAGCTTAAACTTATCCCATATATAGCAGCATCAAGTAAATTCAGTTTATTATTAGGCAAAAGCTGGTTGACCGCACTTCAACCAATCATAGCAGCTAGGTTTCAAGTAACTCTCGGAATCTACAGTTTCCTGGGGAGAGGGGAAAGGATCTTGGAATCTACAGGTTACTGCAAATAACTTTTCCAATGTTTTTAAAATCTTTAATCTCTCTCAATATTGAGGCATGTCAAATTTGGTTGTAACTCAAGAATTATAGATCTAAACTTGGAACAATTTTTGATAAAGCTCACACAATAAGGATTGATCACATCAAGTAGCTTTGCAAGTTGAGTGCCTTCCTCATTTACATTTTCAAGCACTCATTTGAAGATCCTCACAAAAAATCGAGAATAAGCATTAACAGTATGTGAAATGTTTGAAAATGTTAATTGAATGAAGCAAAGACTTTGAACTAAGTTCACATGACAACTCAAAGTTACGACTATAAAAATGCAGGAAATACCTCACAAATTCCAAAAGGCTCTAATAACCTCTGTAGTGCAACCATCTTGTTAAAATCACCTGTAAGCTGGAGCACATGTAAACCAGATAGTATTAGTAAGGATGGAGAAGATAGTGGGGATTAGCGATGCCAGCCAGCTGAGCCAAGCTATCAGTAGCATGTTAATGAATGTCTTAGGTTAACTGCTATAATTTTGGTTTGCTTTCAAATAACTATTCTATTAAAGCTCAATTTTGTATCCAAACTCATATTATTATCCATCCATCAATTGTCAGTTTTCAAATAACATCTATACCAATAGACACTCAATCCCTCATTTCTAAAAAATTTTAGATAAGTAATCCCTCTTTTCAAATTTAAATAAACTAGAATGAGTAAAGCAGGGTAGGGTTGCAGATGAAGTTGAGCTGCTGTTCAATTTCTGCAGGTTCATAAGTATGGCCAAAGGTGTTTGTCATGCTTATATTGCCCCTAAAATGCTTCAAAATTAGGTGTGTTTCTCCAACTCGACCTAATCCCTAGAAATATGTAATTGACAATGAAATGGAGTGCTAATAAGAGTAGACAACGACATTATACTTACAGATGTGCCCATATAATGATTGGTGTCAATAAGGTAAAAGAGGAAAGATGAGATTTCATTGGATCTTTGTTTAAGAACCACCCACTCATACATAAAGTACTGTCTTACAGGATCAATTGGCAACTAACCAATCATAATACAACCCCCCCACCCCCACCCACTCATACATAAAGTACTGTCTTACATGATCAATTGGCAACTAACCAATCATAATACAACCCCGCCACCCCCACCCACGAAAAGAAAGAAAGAAAGAAAAGAAATGGAAAAGAAAGCATATTTGGTAGCAGAGGCTTGTTAAGCGATATCTGCCATGTGAAGTCGAGAACTTAGAGCTCTTACCACCCCGTAATAAATATAAAGCTATACATGCCATGTGAAGTTGTGAAAATGGCATTCTGTAGAAGCTATCATTCTTTTCAACAGACTTTTCCAATGCTGGAATAATCTCTTCTGATTTTAATGCATTCCTCTATCCTCTTACATCTTGAATGGTATTGATGTTATTGAGGTTCAAATGAAAAACATTATGCTTTCCAGAGCAAGCCTCTCTGTCACATCTATACTAACAGGTTTTTTTGTAAAAAAATAAAAGCACATAGGAAGGGCCCTTTCTCAACCCCCAAGATAGTGTTGTGCTCCATAGAAGATTAGATCAGAATTATCCTCTTCATTCAAAGGAAAGAATGCCATTAGAGTGATTCAGCGCACAAAACTGCTTTTAAAATCCTACAGAAAGTATGCTAAGGTGTAACAACATGCTGATAGATAGACAGATAGCTAAGAATTCTTACCTCAAGGGTAATGGTATGATCAGACACATCAACAGCTTTGGCCCGAAAAATGCTGGCGATATCAAGGACGTCCCTCCTAGCAGCAGTATTCACAGCAATCTTTATCAGCATAAGCTCTCTCTCTGCAAATGGCGAGTGAGTAATATCCCGAACCTGAAGAAATGACCACCTTGACTTTTATCAATAATGACTCACAAATTTAGGTGTTCAAGAATTGGGAAACCCAGTCACAGCAATAAGAACAGCATCTGTATGCAAAGATAGTAATGACCATTTGATTAACTGCACTCTTTTGGTAATAAAACAAATTAGGAGCATTAGTTCAAAATAACTATTCTATTAAAGCTCAATTTTGTTTGGCAATACTTAAGTTTAGGAAAGTATATTCTTTTTATTTTGGTTCGATAGAAATCTTTTTCCTGATGAGGAAGATCTATAGACACACAAACACATGTATGTATGTACGTTTGTATCTACATGTTTATATTGGGTACAAAAGTACCTTTTTCAAAACTTGTTTAGGCATAACAGAATTTTCTCGAACTTCAATATAACAAAAAGATCCAATTACGAGTAGAGCCTTGGACCCTTGATGGATTCCGATTATGAAAATCTGACGGAACTTTTTTCTTAAATGCTAATTTTTTCACATTTGTTCTTTATTCAAAGCTCCTATGTTCAGAAATTATTGATAAATATCTCTTGTTTCACCTTGGGAAGTACTTTCCACAAAACCAAAT
>NC_081542.1:11351444-11363944 GCF_901000735.1 Corylus avellana
CGTGTGAGGCATATCTTACGCCTTTTGTAAGAGATGGGTGTCTCTGGATCCCGAGATCGCTTGCTACTCCTTGTCCAATACGCCTGCACAAATATAGGTCACAGTGTGTGTAAATGATATAGAAACTAAACAAATTGAACGAAAAAGAGCATAGAAATTGAGAGGGAGTGTGATTGTAACCTTCCAAGACCGTGTCTTCGAAGGGGTGCCCGTGTCCGTAGATGCTGAAATGATACAGGGTCGCCGTTGCTTACGAGGTGACTGCGGAATAGTTGTAACGGAGTAGCTATCGGAGGATTTCATAGACCCCTCTGAAGAAAGGTATATGAAGATGGGCTTCTGCATGTCATTGTGGAGGAGGATTATATGGACGGGTGATTACTATTCACATATCAGCTCAACTCCAGGGAAAGTGTACTAGGTATTGATGAGGACTCCATTAGCGCGCGGCTCGGGGTGGAAGAAGTTGAGGGCATACGTACTGCAGAGGACGCTGGAGAAGACGGGTGTAATTGCCCATTGAAAAAATGCATCGCAGCTCTGGTTTTTGGAGATAAGCCAAAATGCTTCAGACAATAAACAGATCAACGATGATTGAAAGGGCACGTTGTGCTCACATATCTGGTATGGACGGCCCACATTTGTTCAAAAAAAAATGGACGGTCTGATGAGCATGCACAAATCAAGATGCCACTAGACATACGCGGTTCGCAATTCACGCAATGGGTGTGATTCGGTGTGGTGTAGGTGCATGGCAAAAGTCTGCGCGAATAGATCACATACGTTTGTTAGGCACAAGTTACATGATGGGTGAGGTGGCGTCCATCCACGAGTCGATGGTCAAGAATTTCATCCCTTTACCGTGAGTGCAAGTCCATCCTAAAATTCTCTAACTCTGAAAACGGACGGTCAAATGAGGTTTGAAAGAAATCGGACGATGCTCAGCTAATGTTGGAATTCCCGCACATCAGTTGTGCTTTTCGTTGGATTCGCCAGCTTTCACGGCAACAAACGCATGGAGAACGTGCGTTGGTTGCCGTTGTAAATCTTGCAGTGGATTTTGTTCAAGCTTCTATTAACTTTTGACAGCAGTGGCGCATGATTCCGTGGGTCGCGGATTTGAATGGAATTACAAGGACCTGCCACATGTCACCCTTAGCATTACCGAATACCGACTGACGGTTAGGATTAAAGCACCTTATTTCTTACAGATGCATCTCGTCTCCCAAGCCGAGTTCAGCGTGACATTGGGTACAGGTGGTTTTAATTCATTGTTGCAGAGCCGCCTGACTTCAGTTGATCTTCACGCCAAGTAGTAAATCAGCTGCAGTGGGTTGGTGTGTCGGTGCGTGTGAGTCGGTGGGCAGTAATTATTGGGCCTTGTTTCTGAACCCCTGTAGGTACTGTAGAACACTGGCCTTAAAATCAGGGCTGGTCGTGCTTGGGGTTCGAGTGTGCGAACGGGCCGGTTTTGGAATTTGGACCTGGATCACATTTCGGAATTAAATTCCAGTTGGGTTTTGTGACGAACGGGCCAAACACCAAATCTGCATGGGTTTTTTAAAATATCCAAAACAAAAACAAAATCTGGCCCATCCAAACAAGGAAGGTTTCACGTAAAATATTTTCAGTAAAAAATATTTTCTTAAAAAATGATATTTAATACTCTAAAAACATATTAATTTATATTCTAAAAATATATCAATTTATATTTAAAATATATAAGAGAATCACGTGGTCTATGTATGGACACTGAGTCAAGGAACTTCAATTTAATTTCCACTTGTTGAGTTGTAAGTAAGGGTGAAAATGCGGGCGAATAATAACAGCCTGCATCCACTATCTGCATATACGGATGTGGATAGCAAAAACTAAAATCTACAAATGTAGATGCAGATAGCGGTTTTAGAATATGCAGATGCGGATATTATCCGCATCTGCATTCCTTTATATATATTTAATATATATTATATTTTCTATATATACACATATAATATTTTTTAATTTATGTTTGTCGGATTTGTAATTTATGTTTCTTATGCTAGATTTATAATGTTGTTGGATTTCATTTTTAGAAAACTCTTTAATTTGTTATGATTAATTGCCTTATATGTTCTTCCTTTATTATTATTATTATTTTTAATTATTTTTTCTTGTTACCAACCATAAATTTACTAGAAGCTAAATATTAAAAAATGTATGTGATGAAAATTTATTGACAAAATTATTAGAAAATGTGATATGAATAATAGTGTTCAATTATAAATAATATATTTTTTTTGGTATTTACTAGAAGCAATAATTAGTGAATTATAATTTTAAGGTCTAAAACGCTCATTACCTCAAATGCGGATAGCAGATAATATCCACGTTTATTATTTGCATTAACCGCACGAATGTAAATAGTAATCGCATGATACGGATGTAAATATAAAAAATCATTATTTACATTTTGCGGTTGTGGATAAAGATATTGGCTATTATTGCATTTTCACGCGTAGTTGCAAGGGTGTGTGAGAACAAGAGAAGTAGAATAAGACTGGAAAGTTGAATTGGCATGATGAGATTGTATAAACAAACATTTTCTTCTCCAAATTGTGCGACCAACCCAACCCATTTGATACGCAAGCCTCTCAGTGGTCAAAACAGTCAAAATCCCATTCAATGTCACTCCTAAACAAGGCATCCACAGACTTCTCCCACTAATCCATGGCCGTCCTTTTCTACGCCTTTGGACTTTTCCGCCTCTGAGTTGTTGAAAAGTTAGAAAGACCGACACAAAAGGAAGTCTTCGTCACAAAACTGATGTTTCGTAGCTGATTCTTATGCTGCAGACAGCCAGAGAGGGTCTTGTACGTTTTCTTCTTTTCCCTGATATTTCTTTTTTTTCATTATTCTTCTTCTTATAGAAGATAGTTCCCATACAAAATACTTGCACCATTTTCTCTTCTGGGTATGTCCCAAATCTTCTTTATCTTTTATGTATAACTGGGATTAGTCAATTGCGTTTCAAATTTTCTTGGGTCTTCAAGGATCTAAGGTTAGTGTCTGTAACATCCTCGTATCAAATTTAGGGCTGCTGCTAGAGTTCCTACTGTTGTTGTTGTTGTTGTTGTTGTTGTTTCTTGTAACTCACTCATCTTGTAAGATTGTTTTTCCTTAAATAAATTGCTCTTGAGTTGGGTAAAATTGTTTTTCTTAATTTTATTCCAAGGATGTTGAATGCCAAAGATGTGGTTGTTGTTGCCCCCACTCTGATATTGTTTACGATGATGGTGTTGCTTAGTAGTACTAGTTCAAGTTTAGCCACTTTGAGTGATATTTACTGCTTGAGAACCATCAAAGACTCTCTTGAAGACCCTTATGGCTACTTGAACTCCTCCTGGAATTTCAACAACAATACCGAGGGATTCATTTGCAAGTTCACTGGTGTGGATTGTTGGCACCCGGATGAGAACAAAGTTCTAAACATCCGGCTTTCAGACATGGGTCTCAAGGGCAAGTTTCCTGCTGGCATCGAGAATTGTTCAAGCTTGACGGGCTTAGATCTTTCAAACAACAAGCTATCAGGACCCATCCCTGATGATATATCACATAAACTCACGTTTGTGACATCCCTTGATCTCTCATCCAACAGTTTCTCAGGTGAGATCCCGCTGAATCTTGCAAATTGTTCTTACTTGAATGTGCTTAAACTCGACCACAACCAGTTAGCCGGTAAGATCCCGTTGCAACTCGGGCAGCTCAGTCGGATCAAGACATTTAGTGTGTCCAACAATCTCTTGTCAGGGCAAGTCCCTGTGTTCAGCTCTACTTCTGTTGCAACGGCTGAGAGCTATGCCAACAATCTGGGACTCTGCGGGGGACCCTTGAGAGCCTGCCAAGGTGCCCCAAGGAAATCTCATGTTGGAGTCATTGCCGCAGCAGCAGTTGGTGGGATAACTTTTACAGCTATTATTGTGGGTATTGTTCTCTACTACTTCTCGCGCGGAGTAGTTATAAACAAGAAGAAGAAGGAAGATGACCCTGAAGGTAACCAATGGGCAAAGAGTATAAAAGGAACCAAGGGCATCAAGGTAGTCTGTTTTCTTTTTCATAATCAAATTAAATGACTGACTAGTACTACTATACTAACAAACATGTTCAAATGTTGTTTTCTTTTGATACTAACAAACATGTTCAAATGTTGTTTACAGGTTTCATTGTTTGAGAAGTCAGTTTCTAAAATGAGATTGAGTGATCTCATGAAGGCAACTGACAACTTCAACAAAAGCAATATCATTGGAACAGGAAGGACCGGAACAATGTATAAAGCGTTGCTTCCTGATGGTTGTCACCTTATGGTTAAGAGGCTACAGGACTCGCAGCGTTCAGAGAAAGAATTTGTGTCTGAGATGAACACACTGGGGAACGTCAAACACCGTAACTTGGTTCCCTTGATGGGATTTTGCATGGCAAAGAAGGAGAGAATTTTGGTGTACAAATTCATGGAAAATGGGAGACTCTATGATCAACTACATGCTGCTAGTACTAGTACTGAAGCTGAGGCTAGGAGAAGCATGGACTGGCCCTTGAGGCTCAAAATTGGGATTGAAGCAGCCAGAGGTTTGGCATGGCTTCATCATAACTGCAACCCACGGATTATTCACCGTAACATCAGCTCCAAGTGCATACTTTTGGATAAGGACTTCAACCCCAAGTTATCCGATTTCGGCCTTGCGAGGCTTATGAATCCGGTCGACACCCATTTGAGTACTTTTGTCAATGGAGAGTTTGGGGATTTGGGTTATGTTGCTCCTGAGTATCCCCGGACATTGGTAGCCACTCCGAAAGGGGATGTTTACAGCTTTGGAGTTGTTCTTTTGGAGTTGATAACAGGTGAGAAACCGACCCGTGTGGCTAGTGCTCCCGAAAGCTTCAAGGGAAGTTTAGTTGAGTGGATCACAGATCTGTCAAGTAATTCCCTTCTCCAAACTGCCATTGATAAGTGTTTGGTCGGAAAGGGTTTTGACAATGAGCTTACACAATTTCTTAAAGTTGCTTGTAATTGTGTGTTGCCAACTGCAAAGGAGAGACCTACTATGTTTGAAGTGTACCAGCTTCTTAGAGCTATTGGGGAGAGGTACCATTTCACAGCTGATGACGAAATCTTGATGCCATCTGATACCAGTGATGTTTCTTTTCCGGATGAACTTATTGTTGCTCAAGAAAAAACTCAGGTCCACTGAAAAACACTGGGTTTCTCTTTGACTGAGATATTCTAGTTTGATCTCATATGAAACCTACCTGTTTGACATATAATAGTTCTAGATGTAATGGCTTCTTGACATAATATTAGCATTATGCAAGATATATGTATACATAATATGTAACATTTCACGCCTGTTGGGCCACAGCTAATTGTATATATATCTATCTATATTAATATTCTACTTGGTTCTCATTGCCCCTATTTTATATTTGAAATAGCTTGTCGATTAGTTTTTGTTCCCTGCGTTATTAGACAATATCATGGGTTTTTTATAGTATGTTTGTAGAGACGAAAAGTATATTGTTTAGAGTCCCTCATGACATGCAACATTTCAGTGGTGTATCTTGTTTTTTTATTTTTCCCCTTTTTTGTTTTTCTTTTCAGCAACTGAAATAGGGATAGAAGGGTCCAACAACCATAAAAGGGTATACACTCTAACAACAAAGCCCAAACAATAAAGGCGGGACATAAAAAAGCAATCGGCAATAAATTCATGAATAATTCCCATAAACAATTCTGAGTCTTTCTAACAAGTCGATAACATGTGGCAAAAGGGCACAGTGAAGAGCCCCGTAAGGTAATGGCAACAATCACCGTTATGTGCTTGTTGAGATGGAGATGCTGCCAAGAGGCGAGAACCAAACAGGTTCAGTAGTGTATTTAATTATCATGCATTGCTCCCTTGGAGATCTGCTATGAAGCAAATTGTCTCGGAAAACAGGCTCAATGGCTCTAAGAGGTTGTGGGGTTTAAAAATTTTGAGTGACTAACAATTTATTGGGTTGGTTATTGTGAGTCGGTAACATAGTTATATCAACCTCTTGGAATAATGTTCTTGATTTTGTTAACGTTGCATGATCTAAACAAAGTGGCTTTAAGCATATGCAGTAGTGAGTATAGCTAACATGCAAACAATGATTCCTGAAAGGTCAACATCATCTGCAAAATTCTTCTTCGGAAGTAAACCTTCTTGATCCTATTATGAGTGAACAAATCTATTTATGCACGTGGATCCACATCCCCACTGTCAAAACCGCTCTGCCTCCCATGGGGGGGGGGGGCGCGGAAACTCCACTGTTGCTACTGATTTACCAGAACCAATTTATCAACTTCGTGCCACATTTGAAGTTATTGTCAAGAGAAAAGAAAAACAAAGTTAAAAAGTAAAATAGGGCTTTTTTTTTTGGGTCTGAATCTCCATACGCCTCAAATAGCAGAATGAATCAAATGCACGCCATGAAGGAACTAATTCAGATAGACAAGTTAGGTGCCTAGCCTAAACTCAACTCAGTAAATGCTGGCTATCTGGCGGAAGTTGAAGATTGTTTTCTTGAGCTGGACGATACAACAAATACTCGAATAAAATAGAGAGAGACATTAATAGAGAGGTAAAGGTACATCCGCTCATGTCATTCATGTAATAGATACACTGTAGTTCGGGTAAAAGTCAACATCTTAAGTGCAAAGAGGAAACATTTATAACCTGAAAGAAGCACCATATTTTTCGAAACTCCCAAATGCCGCACTGATCTGCCCTTCAAGAGACCCAACACATATTAGGAACAAGAAAGTCATCAGCTTTTCCTCCACTATCAGATAATGAGAAAATGCCAGTAAAAAAGAATTAGAAAAAAGGAACCCATTAAAGGAAAGGCGAGGAACTCACTTAAGATGCTCCACCATTGTAAGCTAGTAACTCGAAGTATCACAATGGAAGGGGGTAACCACGGAGGTATGTGGAATCTACACCCGACTCCCGCACCAATGCCACCCTCCCTGTCCTTGCAACCTTCAAGAAAGATGAAATAGTTCGTAAATCTCTAAGATTAATTCAGCAAGAACAGTTTTCAATCACCAATATCTTTCTCAAAAGTTCCAAAACACCCTCTATCCTTATACAGTGTAACACAACCACCACCTATTTTAATATAAACATTAAATTCATCAAAAAAATAATAATAATATTATTAAAAAAAGAATGACATAAGATGACATCAGCATCTTTAACTACTCTTGCCCACATAAGATGACGTCAGCATCCCCCGGCCCCCCCTCCTCCTCCTCCTCTCTAATTTCTTACTTCTTTATCTCCACTCTCGACTTCTCTAGATTTTCTCTCTTTTTCTCAAGAGAATTGGTTACGCGCTTGTAGGCGCATGTGCCAGGGGTCTAATATAGTGAAGTTTTTGAGGATCTAACTTATGGCTTTGTTCACTACGATTGAAGCTAGTCAACCTCAAAGTGGGGTGAGTAGTATTACATATTTGAGTGGAAAATCTGGGAATAGAGGAAATCATGAATTAAAGAGAATGGTATGTTTGATGAATTATGATGTTAAGGGAGGTCAATCTCATGGAGTGACAGGTAGAGGGAGGGGTGGCAAATGTTCTTTATGAAACCTAAGATCATATCATAAAATGTGAGAGGCTTGAATGATAACAGGAAAATGATGGGGATTAGAGGGCTTCTAAGGGAGTGGAAAGGTGATAGTGTTTTGCAAGAGATAAAAATGGAGATTATTACTAGGGAGGTGGTTTGTAGTTTATAGGGTTGTAAGAATGTGGATTGGGTTGTATTTGGGGTCAAGAGGGGCATCAAAAGGTATTCTGTTAATGTAGGATAGGCAAGAGTGGTGGAGGAGATTGAGGAATCTGTGGGTAAGTTTGTGGTAGCGTGCTCTTTCAGATGCAATACGGAGAATTTTGAATGGGCTAATGCGAGTGTTTATGGGCCAGATGATGATGTGGAAAGACAATGTCTTTGACATAAGTTGGTGGGAGATGTCTTAGTGTAGTAGGGGGGATTTTAATGTAGTATGGTATCCTTGTGAAAGATCAGGTGACTTAAGGCACACACAAGCGATGGTGGAATTTTCAGAATTCATTTTTTAGCAATGACTCATGGATATTCCATGGATAAGGCGATGTAAAACTCAATAAAAATGGACCCAAGTAAGAGATTCTTTATGCCAGATATTTCAACCATCTTAATACATTTTATATGAATTTTCCAAGGTTCAAAAATATCTCTTAGATGACAGTTTGCAAGGACATCAAATCAATGTACGGAGCTTAAACTTATCCCATATATAGCAGCATCAAGTAAATTCAGTTTATTATTGGGCAAAAGCTGGTTGACCGCACTTCAACCAATCATAGCAGCTAGGTTTCAAGTAACTCTCGGAATCTACAGTTTCCTGGGGAGAGGGGAAAGGATCTTGGAATCTACAGGTTACTGCAAATAACTTTTCCAATGTTTTTAAAATCTTTAATCTCTCTCAATATTGAGGCATGTCAAATTTGGTTGTAACTCAAGAATTATAGATCTAAACTTGGAACAATTTTTGATAAAGCTCACACAATAAGGATTGATCACATCAAGTAGCTTTGCAAGTTGAGTGCCTTCCTCATTTACATTTTCAAGCACTCATTTGAAGATCCTCACAAAAAATCGAGAATAAGCATTAACAGTATGTGAAATGTTTGAAAATGTTAATTGAATGAAGCAAAGACTTTGAACTAAGTTCACATGACAACTCAAAGTTACGACTATAAAAATGCAGGAAATACCTCACAAATTCCAAAAGGCTCTAATAACCTCTGTAGTGCAACCATCTTGTTAAAATCACCTGTAAGCTGGAGCACATGTAAACCAGATAGTATTAGTAAGGATGGAGAAGATAGTGGGGATTAGCGATGCCAGCCAGCTGAGCCAAGCTATCAGTAGCATGTTAATGAATGTCTTAGGTTAACTGCTATAATTTTGGTTTGCTTTCAAATAACTATTCTATTAAAGCTCAATTTTGTATCCAAACTCATATTATTATCCATCCATCAATTGTCAGTTTTCAAATAACATCTATACCAATAGACACTCAATCCCTCATTTCTAAAAAATTTTAGATAAGTAATCCCTCTTTTCAAATTTAAATAAACTAGAATGAGTAAAGCAGGGTAGGGTTGCAGATGAAGTTGAGCTGCTGTTCAATTTCTGCAGGTTCATAAGTATGGCCAAAGGTGTTTGTCATGCTTATATTGACCCTAAAATGCTTCAAAATTAGGTGTGTTTCTCCAACTCGACCTAATCCCTAGAAATATGTAATTGACAATGAAATGGAGTGCTAATAAGAGTAGACAACGACATTATACTTACAGATGTGCCCATATAATGATTGGTGTCAATAAGGTAAAAGAGGAAAGATGAGATTTCATTGGATCTTTGTTTAAGAACCACCCACTCATACATAAAGTACTGTCTTACATGATCAATTGGCAACTAACCAATCATAATACAACCCCCCCACCCCCACCCACTCATACATAAAGTACTGTCTTACATGATCAATTGGCAACTAACCAATCATAATACAACCCCGCCACCCCCACCCACGAAAAGAAAGAAAGAAAGAAAAGAAATGGAAAAGAAAGCATATTTGGTAGCAGAGGCTTGTTAAGCGATATCTGCCATGTGAAGTCGAGAACTTAGAGCTCTTACCACCCCGTAATAAATATAAAGCTATACATGCCATGTGAAGTTGTGAAAATGGCATTCTGTAGAAGCTATCATTCTTTTCAACAGACTTTTCCAATGCTGGAATAATCTCTTCTGATTTTAATGCATTCCTCTATCCTCTTACATCTTGAATGGTATTGATGTTATTGAGGTTCAAATGAAAAACATTATGCTTTCCAGAGCAAGCCTCTCTGTCACATCTATACTAACAGGTTTTTTTGTAAAAAAATAAAAGCACATAGGAAGGGCCCTTTCTCAACCCCCAAGATAGTGTTGTGCTCCATAGAAGATTAGATCAGAATTATCCTCTTCATTCAAAGGAAAGAATGCCATTAGAGTGATTCAGCGCACAAAACTGCTTTTAAAATCCTACAGAAAGTATGCTAAGGTGTAACAACATGCTGATAGATAGACAGATAGCTAAGAATTCTTACCTCAAGGGTAATGGTATGATCAGACACATCAACAGCTTTGGCCCGAAAAATGCTGGCGATATCAAGGACGTCCCTCCTAGCAGCAGTATTCACAGCAATCTTTATCAGCATAAGCTCTCTCTCTGCAAATGGCGAGTGAGTAATATCCCGAACCTGAAGAAATGACCACCTTGACTTTTATCAATAATGACTCACAAATTTAGGTGTTCAAGAATTGGGAAACCCAGTCACAGCAATAAGAACAGCATCTGTATGCAAAGATAGTAATGACCATTTGATTAACTGCACTCTTTTGGTAATAAAACAAATTAGGAGCATTAGTTCAAAATAACTATTCTATTAAAGCTCAATTTTGTTTGGCAATACTTAAGTTTAGGAAAGTATATTCTTTTTATTTTGGTTCGATAGAAATCTTTTTCCTGATGAGGAAGATCTATAGACACACAAACACATGTATGTATGTACGTTTGTATCTACATGTTTATATTGGGTACAAAAGTACCTTTTTCAAAACTTGTTTAGGCATAACAGAATTTTCTCGAACTTCAATATAACAAAAAGATCCAATTACGAGTAGAGCCTTGGACCCTTGATGGATTCCGATTATGAAAATCTGACGGAACTTTTTTCTTAAATGCTAATTTTTTCACATTTGTTCTTTATTCAAAGCTCCTATGTTCAGAAATTATTGATAAATATCTCTTGTTTCACCTTGGGAAGTACTTTCCACAAAACCAAATAGGAAAATAAATACTTTCATGTATTAAAGACGGGTGGCAATTTTAGGCTGTTTTTATGTTGAACTTTGTTATAGTTTGTATGAACGGCTTAGACACAAAAGATGGAGGCTATTATATTATTCAACTTATATTAACCTAATACAAGCATCCTATCATATAGGATTAGGGAAATATCATAAAGACTAAACTATCCCCAAAACCCTAATGACTCAAACTCTAACTCTTCTAACACTCCCCCTCAAGCTGGAGCATATACATCATATGAATCCAACTTGGAAGATACAAGCAAACGGAAAACAACTAGAAAAACCATACTCTAACACTCCCCCTCAAAATGGAACATCTTGGAGCACACAATACAAAGACTCATACTAATAACAAGATAATGTAATAAAACTTCAAGGCCGGTCGAAATCTTGTTAGAAACTGCAACAACCAAGCTTTGATCGGATCTTGCCGCAAAACACCAAGACCGATCGGATACATCAATCACTAACAACATTGGATCAGTTCTCGCTAGAGAATCCAAGGCCGGTCAGATACAACGATCTTGGGATCGGTTCTCGCCGTAAAACACCAAGGCCAGTCGGATACATCAATCATCAACAACCAACAACAATTCTTTTTTTTTTTTCACATGATTAACCAACAAGTTTCACCAGAATACTGAAAAAAAAATAAATAAATAAATAAATAAATAAATAAAAATTCCTTCATTGGAGCTTCAAAACTGGCCGGAGACAGGCAGACCACACCAGCAAAACCAAAAACAGAAGAAAAAACTGCAGAAAAGTCAAACTCAACAGTCGCCGGAGCTTTGCCGGACCTTCGCTGGAGTATTGCCGGAGAAGACAGAATATTCCGGCCACTTCAAAAACAACAACTACAGCATCAAACGATGACCACAGATCAACGTTTCAACAACAAAAACATCAAACAGCTGGAAATTTTTTTTTTCCTCCCGATGGCCACTGCAACTTTTCCGGCCACCATACACCAACCACTACAGACAACGCCGACAACCACAGAATAGGCCGGCTAGCATTACAGAACATCAAAACACAACCAAAATCAAAAAAAATTTCTCATCGAAGGTACCACCATAGACCAACCACTACAGACAACGCCGACAACCACATAACAGGTCGGCTAACATCACAGAACACCAAAACACAACCAAAATCAAAAAAAATTTCTCACTGGAAGAATGTTCCCGTCACCATGAAAAAAAAAAAAAACTGCTCTAGAGAGCTCTTCGAAGGTACTGCCCGTGTGTGGGCATTATGCCCACATGGCTGTGCTGCCACCAGAAAAAACCCTCAACAACAATAGAACGAGAGATTTAAGCAAAACAAAAAGAGCAGGAAAAAAAACTACAAACAAAAGAACCAAGGATATAAAATCCTAAGGTTCTGATACCATGTTAATATTCTGCAAGAATTTGAGGATCTCTCTGGTCTGAAAGGCTGAAAGCTAACCCTTCAAAAAGCTCCTTCTACTGTTTTGGAATTTCTGATAGGGTGAAGCATATCTGTTGGATGAATTGCAGATGAATGAGGGTCA